>NW_005842413.1:1192055-1194522 GCF_000455745.1 Alligator sinensis | reverse complement strand
GGATTCAGCAGCCTTAGGCAGCCTGGCCATGAAGAGTGGTGCACGTGAGCATCCTCAGGCTTCTGGTCTGGGCCACTGCAGGTTTCTGCCTGTCTTGGCTAAACAAACACTGAATATCATTTCAGTTTGTAACCGGTTCAATCTACACAGTTTAGAAAAAAAGCTGCAAAGACTGAACTGATTTTGCCTTAGGTTTTTTGAACCTCTGTGCTTAGCCTTCAGGACAACATCCTCACAATGTCATGTTTTACTATATGTCTATGAAATCTGTTTTTCGCTAAAGCTATGCTTGAAAATTCTTTTGACACCCTTGAATAAAGTGGAAGTGATGTTTCATTTCTATTTCTGAGAATTACAAAATTTACTCCTAACAGACTGTTTTGCAATTTGGCACCTTCACTCTAAGGAAGGGTATAAACACGATGTGCTAGACTGAGATGTGAGCAGCCCCAAATTTGGGGAAAGGGGTTACACCTATGGATTCAGTGTAAACCTATATCCACAACCCTCACCCCCCCAGTTAATTCATGATGTCTGGGAGAACACATGGAATATCACGGATTATCATTTCTCTGAAGAAAAATGCTTTCTGTAGATTTGCGGCTTCAACAAATTTTGTCACGAGCCAATTATTGTCATAACTGGGCATGTCTACACACTGCTGTGCTTTAGTACTTCCTTTTGGAAGTACTAAAGCATGGTGCAGTATGGGTGCTTACCGCACTGTGAGCATGGTACACAGTTAAATGTTGCTGCTACGTCGCGGTAGCAGCATGCTATACCCAGGAAGTGCATCACTATGGCAACGTAGCTGATGATCACGTGTAGACATACACGATTGTTACGTCTCCGTAGTGTACCGTGCAGTGACATAGCATGCTGCTACGTCGCTGAAGGGCGATGTGTAGACACACCCAGTAAGAAGTGAATCTGGAAAAGAAAGGGAGTTATCAAGTGCAGGAAGCTTCTGGTGAAATACAAGTGTGATATGTAAAGTGGAAGCATTACTTGGTTAAAAATATGCCTCATACACATGTGCAGGCGTGAATGCACCCCCCCCCCTCCATTTTTCTTGTCAAATTTGATTTGGTTAGTGTGCAAGGAGAGTGATTTTGTATTGTATTGTTAGCCACTATTACAGGACAGTATGAATAGAATTTTCAAATACAACCAGTGTTTGTAATGTTACAAAAAAAAGTCATTAATATAATTACAGGGGTTGATAATCCCTGCTTTCAGAATGGTCAAGGCAAGGCAGCATGGGGCATCGTTCTCCTAAATTAATGCCAGCTGTTTCTTAACGTCTTACTTATGCCCTCTGATGGCTATTGACCAGTCAAAAAAGGATTTCTATAAAAGCAGCATCTGGTGCCCATTTATAGTTATTTCTATATTAATGCAAATAAAATGTGAGAGAGAGAGAGAGAGAAAAAAACTGTTATTTTATATACATAAAGAAAGCTGGGATTGCATAGAGGAGAGCTTCTAAAGATGCATTTTTGGCAACTACAAATCTGTAGGATGGTCTGCTCCTTGACATGGTGGTCCAATAATGTTTCTTTGACAGGTTTGTGGAACAGGAACAAGTCCTGGCCTCCAATTAAATGGAAGTGTGCATGGCCAAACAACTTAAGTAAAGCACCAACACCTAGAATAACATAACCTTATGAGAAGAGACTAAAGTTGTTTCTAACAGCAGTATCATAAAGAAAAGGAAAGGAGGATGTGCAAGGGGAAAGTAGCCATGGAGCTGAGCCTTCCAGTTTTTACTAATATTCTTTTTTATATTTACTGAACTACCACAGTCTTATAACTGTTAGAACCTTTCACCATCACTATGATCACAGCATAGTTATGTGTTAGCTTCAGTAATGCCCATTCAGCTTTGCAAATTCTTCCTAAAGTCTAGCCCAGAAATCCCAAGCTGACCACTTTAGCTTCTCTCTGAATGGCCCACCTTTGCATTAGGGCTGTGCAGAGCTTTGGGTTCTGATTCAATTCGGAAGAGATTCGGCCCAATTTGGTGGCTGAATCTCCAAATCTGAATCAAATGAGAAGCCCAATTAAAAGGTGTGAATCGATTTGGAAAAGATTCAGAGAGCTTTGGTGATTCAGGCACTCGCCGCTGGCTGCAGCAGAGAGCTGGACCTGGACTCCATGTTGGTAAGTAGGGGATAGGGAGGGGAGGCTGGAGGAGGGGGGAGGGGACCATGGGGGGACCCCTGCCAGGCCCCATGTTCTGCCTGCTCCCCTAGCTCCCCTGAGCACCCCTAACCCCCACCCATTGTCCCAGCTGCCCCATCCGCTCCAGCTCCTAGCTCTTTAAAAAAAAGCCCCCACTCACTGGCTGGTGCCCTCACGGGGGGCAATCCCCACTGCCCCAACTGCCCCATGCCATGTGGGGGGCTCTGCCATGAGCCCCCAACCCCCACCCACTCTCTCAGCCCCTCCATGCCTGCCCCGCCCA
>NW_005842413.1:1162839-1191879 GCF_000455745.1 Alligator sinensis | reverse complement strand
AGGGCTGGGAGCTGGGGCAGGTGGGGCAACCGTGGGGAGGTTGGGAAAGCAGCCAGGGATCAGGGGGCTTGTGGCAGAGACCCCCATGCAGTGGGGGCAGCAGGGATCACCCCCTACCTGGTAGCAGTTGGTGAGAGCCGACTTTTTTTAAAAGAGCCAGGAGCTGGGAGAGTGGGCAGGGCAGCCATTGGGAGTAGGCGGGGGATGGGGCTGATTTGGAGATTCGGCCAATTCGACTGCAGCCAAATCTCCTAATCATATTTGGCTGAATCAATTTGGAACAGTGATTTGAATCACCAAATTGAATCACTGTCTTCCAAATAGGCCAAATCCAAAGCTGCTTCACATAGGCCTACTTTGCATAACATGCTTACAACACAATAGAAATTCTGAGTGGAAAGGCATACTAAGCATTCTAGCCCTGCCACTAAAACACTGTAGGTAACACCGTTTCCCATTTGAAAACCAAGTGCAGAAACGAGTCTTCAAAATATTGTTATCCCTCCCCCATAAGCCAAGCAACTGAATGTTTTTCCTAATGCCATCTCTAAGATGTCAGAATGTGAAACATATTGCCACTTTGATTAACTCAAATTACATGTTTAAGTTACAAGACAGTCTCATCTTAACCAAAATGAAGAGGGGGGAGGGAGGAAAAGAAATATTTCAAAATATACTTTATAAGCAGAAAGAAAGTAAAATTAAGAGTATCTATGAGGAACAGGCAAAAAAAGAAGTGGAATAGTCTTCTTCCCTCTGATTTCTATTTGAGAAAATTCAGGTAACTGTTTTCTAGAAAAGCTGACAATTTACTGCAATAAACTAAAAATAAGGATGTAAAACTGGTGTTAGCTTTTCACGTGTGTTCTTAGTAGTTAAATAGTATGAAGTTTTCATCAACCACATGTAGCCCAAGAACCACATTTTTCTGCAGATAAACAGAGTGGGTAGGCAGGAAAAATCCATATTACTAACAACAACGTATGGGCAGATGCGCTCCTATACTGAAGCTGTAACCTGTTGAGCTGAAGTAGTAGCAGTTCCCCTTACACTACAGGTAACCACTATAGATGAGTAAACATCTCATGAAAGTTCCTGACCTTTGCTGGTAGGCCCATCAAGTTAGGTCTAGCATATTTGTGGAGAGCCAGGGATAATGAGGCAAACCTGCCTAGCTGCCTCCCCACCTGTGAATCATTGGGTTTCAGCACTGAAAAGGATTTTAAGCTGACCTACCTCACCTGAGTGAATTTTCCCATATTGGATTACTTCTCTCAAGCACAGCAAAAGAAAATCAATATTTATTCCAGGATAAAAATGCTTTTCACTCTAAGAATTCAGCAATTAAGAAAAGTAAAGAGCAAACAAACAATTCTTCATCTATATACTTTGTATATGAAATGCTTATAGGTTATTGACTAACCCAGTGCAAAGACAATATTCTGCCATGGGTTTGCTACTTTTTAATTTTGATTCCCTTTTACTTACTATTTCAAAATGGAAATAGACAAATATTTTACTTCAACACTTAATAATGTCCATTAAAATTGTACTAATTTGACAAAGAAGTAAGCATGAAATGTTTCTTGCTACAATACAGATTTCATTTAAGATATTCTTTATAGAAATTAGGACCATAAATAACTTGTGAACCAGTTCAAGATAGGTGGTGCAGATATGTCTGGTTCTTAATTTTATTGAAAAATTATTATTAATTTGGTAACACATGAGGGCACCACAAGTAATGTCACACCTAATTTACTTTCCCAGTTAGTTTTTCTATTAACAATGGCAGTTCAAATGATTAAAAATCTTAAGGTGTCATGGTAATCATACTTAACCCAAGGACATTAATTTACTATGACATGGAGACCCCTTTCCTATATTGCCTCACATACTTGGTAACAGACCCCTTAGGGATCTAATTTTTATGTCACACAGAGAGAAACCATTTTGTTAACTCTCTATCTGAATTGCATTTTGGTTTGTTTTTAAGAATACTTCCAATTTTCACCGTCATATCAATTCATCATTTGTAACTTGATTATATTTTGAGAGATGTCATAAGCAGTGGCTTGTCACCACCTGCCACATTAGATAGACCTCAAAGGTGACTGTGTGTTACAGGCCAAGTAAATAAAACTGTCATTAACCACCCACTGATTTTTACATGTATGAACTGTCCTGGTATTCACAGTTTAAATAGTGGCATGAGCAAAGAGCAATATATGGCTGATTCATTACCAACTCACCACACTCTCCTATAGTTCACAAACATATCTGAACAAAATTGACAGCAGTACTTCCTGAATGATATTTAACAGATCTACCTGCTCCTAATGGTCTAAACAAATTAAGCGAAGCTTTCATTTTATGCTTCAACATGACAATATATTTCTCCTTGAGGATTTGAACATTATTTCCAATTTCTTTTCTTAAATGTCAGATAAAATAACAATTTCCACAAAAGTATTATAGACAAAACCAAAATTGTTTGCAAGCTTAGATCTAATAATAAATTACATGAGGGTGAACATCAGCAGAAGTTCCCTCTGGAAATCGATTCAGTTGTAGTAGCCTGTAATAAAAAGTCTGAGAGTTGGGTTGAGAGACAGACCTGATCACTCACTCACCAGGCCAGCGAAGATAAATACCAGCACTGATGTGATGAACCACTCTTCAGAGAGTAGCCCCTGGGTTTACTGCATGCTCCATACCCTACCATTCGGGAAAATGATCACCTTTGACAGTGACAATACAATGACACAAAGGTGAACATTAAAAGAGAGTACTGAAAGTGAACCAAGGAGAAAGTGAATTCAAGACAAAAATAAGGTCGGTGTTGTTTTTTTTATTAAGGGTTTGTAATATACAGTGCATTAAATCTATTGTTTTTGGCATTACATTGCAAGAATTATGTGGATTTATAATTCATATTCCATTCAAGAATCTAAAGATGCATTACAGACACCCAAATAACTCCAGTCCATTACTGATCTGTTACTGAAAAGCACATCTCTCTCCTTTCTTGAGCATTTTGCAATCAAACATTACAGACCAGTTTATTCCTCTAAGCAAGTCCCACACCCCAGCTTGGAATTCTCTGACCAAATGTGTTGTCTCTAACCACTGAACCATTACAGACAAGACAGTTCTAGTCTTCAAAACCCAATAATTTCCAAATATCCTCAGAGATTCAGGAATTCAGTGAGATCAATACCATTTAAACAAAGTCCCTGTGCCACTTCAATGAACCCTGAATCCCTGACCACTTGTCTTCTGAAGGAGCCACACTATAAATATCCTGCCATCTGCTGTTCTCACAACTCATCCTCAAGTTCCAATCTGCAGTGGGGGAATTTAGCTAGGTTTATGATCAAAGAACTGGTATTAAATTAACTGCAGAAATGCCCCAATTTGAGTTGCCTTGTTTCCCAGTGCTAAATATTTTTAATCACATTTACTTGTGTTTATTACTCATATTCATCGCCTGATTTTTGAACTATTACAGGTATATTGTCGCGTTTTTTGTTTTGTTTTGTTTTTCTTATGACTCTGAAAGATAGAGGCCTATTTTATTGTAAATGATGAGATTCTTACAAAAGTCACATAATTCCATGGGGATTAAAAAAAAAAAACCCTGTATCACAAACTCTTAAACACGAAGTCAGTCTCTTACATGTAGTAGGTAGTACATTGGGAACAAAAACAACAAAAATGAGATGTTACATAATTGTAAAAAAACCCTAAACCCAATATGAGACTTCAGCTATTCAACAACATTTATTTTCTAATCACAAGCCAAACACAAAATGAAATCCTACTTGCCAGATACAACAGTCAGCGTGCTGTTCCTAACAATCATTTTTTCCTCAACCCATATCAACCCCCAGAATAAATTAATACAAAATTGCACCCTATGCAAAAATTAATTTAGCCACAATGTTAAGGTTTTCCACTTATGCTTTATTTAAAACCATACTTTAAAAATATCTTTATGCATGCTGTAAAAAAATCATTTTTAACTTGACAAGTAATAATTAAAGATAGCTTAGTAACCTGCAACAATCTGACACCAATCGCTTAAAAATAATTTACACTGTTCAGAACATTTTGTAAACAAATATGGCAGGTTTTCCATTTTCCACCTTGCATTTTTAATCACTAATTACAATCTTTATTTACGAGAGATGGAACATTGGGTCAGAAGTAAAAGGAAATGGTATGTCACAACAAACACCTCGATAATGTGCCAATTCTGCTGCTATAAAATACATAATAAAAAGGCAGGCTGAGTATTGGATAATAGTTGTATTATTTTTAATAGAAGGATATTCAGATTTTCCATGATTTGGCTTGGTTTTAATAAATTACAATATTAGCATAAATAGTATACCTATTCCCTTTAATTTGGTCACCGTTCACTATAAATTCCTGTAAACGTGAGAAAGACTCCCTCTACATGTTACAGGTATTGTACCGGTAATGTTATGTTACAGGTAATCAGTAATTAACTGATTAATTAAGGCTGGGGCAGTGGTGATGTTTAGGGGGGCCTGAGAGCACTGGTGCACCCCTTGACCAGCTGCACTCACCGCTTAGGTGACAGGCAGGTGGGAGCGGTGGTGCCCTCACTGCAAGCGGCAGCCAGGGAATGGGAGAGCCAGGTGAAGCGCTGTGGTCACTTCTGGGGGCACTGTGACCACTTCCTGGTTGGCACGATCAGCCATGGGAGGACCACCCTTCCCATTGGTGAGACTGGCTGCGGAGGGACCCCCCCAACTGGTTGCTGGGGGGCACATGCCCCCCCTGACTAAGGTGGCACCAGTCACCCATGGGCTGGGGCATGGGGTGCCTCAAGATGGGGGGACAGAAAACCTTGGGGTGGCTGCTCCTCTGCCTTCATGTGCCTCAGTGCAGGGAGTCAGTGTGCAGGGTGCCTCAAGACAGGGGAGCAGGCAGCGCAAGGCATATGAAGCCCAAGGCTGCCTACTCCCCTGTCTTGAGGAACGCTGCACCCCAGCCAGCCAGGGAGTGACTGGCTGGGGGGCAGCATGCCTCAGCACAAGGGCTCCATAGCACACAGAGATGGGAGAGCAGGCAGCCCAGGCGTCCCCCATCTCCACGTTTGTCTTAGTACTCATGACTTCCATGTGGTTTGCACCACTTTTTTTCCAGGTTTTAGCAGCACCACGCACTGATTAATGTGCAACTCATGCAGTTTGTGGCACTGTAAAGAGGTTTGCAATGCCACAAATGACACCTACCTGCATGTCTGGATCCAGCCCCGGGGCTGGGAGATGCAGCTGCTGCAATCTCCTAACCTTGGGGATTTCACAGAACCCCAAGACAGGGAGATTGTGGTAGCAATTTCCCAGCCCCGCAGTTTTCACGCACCCCGAGGCAGGGAAATTGCAGAAGCTGCTTGCCTCTTGCCAGTGCAGGGACAGCCCAGGATCAGGTTCCCCCTACATCGGCAATTACATGCAATGGGATCTAATGTGTGACTATGTTCATAGCACATTAGAACCCACTTCCCCTTTGCCTGCTCATGTAGTGAGGCTCTTAAGCACCTGCATCAAATTAAACATATGCTTAAATTAGCTGTACATAAGGCTGGCTGGCATAGTTTAAGATCTAGATCTACTTCCTGGACTCCAGCCTTCCTGCAGCAGTTAGGGCCTATCCCATGAGGCCTCTTGAAGTATTGGATCTAAGTGACAAAGCAGGATGGAAAGGCTTTAAAGAGTCTGACTTGCATAATACACATCAGCATTTCTGACAGGCTTGTAAAATACCTGCTGCAGGTCATCTACCTTTTTGAACCCTTGGGTGAGAGAAAAATTGAATTCCCTCTAAAATAATGGCTGGAACCCTTGTGGGATCTATTGTAGTCTTGTTGTTTAAGTAAACTCCTGTTCATGTGAGCCCTCAATCCATCTGATATGAAAATAGTGTATGAAGAGACCTTTGTGGTTTTGGGGGGGGAATGAGAGTAGGGGTGAGAATTATAATGTAAATGTAACTGTCTAGTCCTATGTGCAAAAGGATGGAAATAATCCAGTATTAATATCTTACTACCTCAGTCCTTCAGGCGGGTTAAAAATCCTCTTCAAATCTGCATAGGAACGTCTTCATTGTATTTGATTATATTCATTTCTCAGATTAAACGTAACAGTAGAAATTACCTACATGCCTTTAGGACCCTTTTTAATTACTAAAAGGCTACAGTTTCTTTATGGCTTAGGGGAGTCTAGTTTGACAAATGACAACTCATGATCTTTGAATATAACATTTAAAATAAAAAAAATTTCTTTATTAAATTACTTTGTGTGACATTTAAATGCCTTAGCTGAACATGCAATTGAATTATAACTAATAAACATGCTTTTATTGGCAGCAAGTATTAAAGAAAAACCTCTGACTGGAAGATTATAGAAATACTAACGACAGCTCCCTCTCTGTAAGCACCTTCAGATTTTGACTAGCAACATTTTCATTCTTTGCACTGCTTATTTTATATGCAGGCTCTAAATCTACTTTCAAATACAATTAATGGTACTTTTATGCATTCAAAGAAATGGAATAATATATCAGGAATATATTGTAACAATTTATCTTATCAATATAATAATACGCTCATCTGTCACCACTACTCTCAGCCCCAAGACAAACCGACTGCCAAAATCAAAAATAAGTTGGGGCAGAAAAAATTCTGCAATCTTATATTCTGAATGTACTCATGGCAGAAGCTCATTTCAACTGTCATTTCAGTACACCATTCATTAGCATGGAAAGAGTTTATTTTCTTTCTTCC
Source organism: Alligator sinensis (assembly GCF_000455745.1). Classification (NCBI taxonomy): domain Eukaryota; kingdom Metazoa; phylum Chordata; order Crocodylia; family Alligatoridae; genus Alligator; species Alligator sinensis. The sequence goes on along the minus strand of NW_005842413.1, from coordinate 1,185,062 downwards.
TTTTTTTAAAGGTTAAAAAAAAAAAGGTTAGAAACCGCTGCCACTCAGGTGATGAATACAAGCTGTCAGCCTTTTAAACAGCAGGTACAGAGTTTGAGCTTGGAATTAATTAGCATTTAGAAAGCCTACACACTACATGATAATGCTGCGATAATCTTTGTCCTTTCTTGCAAATTAATACTCCTATTAAAATGAGCAAGGTCACAATGCACGCTGTATTTGCATCTGTTAAACAAAGTTTCACAAATCAACACATTACACAGTTCCAGAAATGATGCACCAAGCCAAGCATTATCCCACAAAAAGTGCAACAACTCAGCTTCCAGTTTTACAGTGTGTTCAGAAACACGCATTTCATTTGAGTTTATATGTCAATGCATGAAACTTCCTACCTATGTGGAGCATACGCTTCCCAATTTTTCAGTTTCCAATTGCTTAAACAATAGTTTTGTCTCCAATTTATTCACTGAAGGGATAGTTCTCTATGCAGGATCTCAAAATACCCCTTTTATTTTGTGTGAGTATATGCATCTGCATGTGTGCACATGCCTGTGTGCACATGTTTAAATGAGAAATCAAGGCCCCTGAAATCCTATTCAAAACATCATCAAAAAATCAAGGCCATCACTAAGAGCTGTTTCAGCAGTACATCAATGTCTAAACAACCTGGTGTGAAAAAACCTTTTCCTCATACATGTTATTTGATTTCAATTATGAACATATTTTAAAAAGCGCAAAAATGATTGATGTCAGAATTTTAATGATGTGTAATAAGTGGCCATCTGTCAGCAGCCAAGGGGTAAAAAAAAAAAAAAAAAAAAAAAAGAAGCAGCACATTATTATTCCCCCAAAAGACCGAGGCTAATTAAAAAACATTATCATTGCCTGGAAGCAATGTCTAAATACTCCAACCAAACTACAGGTCCAGTATATGGCAGGGAAATAAAACACTTGACCCACAGATATGATTGTTTTCCCAACAGGGTAATTTAGGTTTAATAATCTATAAATTGGTACCATGATACCACATAGTTCTCAACACAGCAGATATGAAGTAACTGGACAATGGCTCCAGACTTAGGTAGTCTGACATGAAGTATGGATAAAGTTACTTGCTTTATTTTTAACTCATGGCTTTACAACCTATCAACCTTTGCATTTGAATTAAATAAATACAAAAACAGGAGGTGAAAATGTTAAGAATGGTATTTCAACTCTAAATATTTGGTTATATATCAAGCATTTGTGAATGAAAAAAGCAGCCGACACACAGAAAAGGCAACTGTATTTGAACAAATAAATCATTGCATGCTAAAAACACCATAAACATTAGCTGTACAGTTCATTGATATCATCTGTGTATGATTCCATTTTATTAAGCATAAGGGAATTATAATTATCCGTGTCTTAGATGAGACTGAAAAATGTACCTACATTCCAGACAGCAAACTCCATCTGCACAATGTGTTCAGAAGCAGTTTTTACTGCGCAGTGGATAAAGTTGGCACGTTCAATATGTCAACACTGACATTTTTTGTGCTGACAATCACAGAGAGGGTAGAGGTGGACAGAACACAGTTTTGCTGCTCACATTTTGTCTCTAGCTCTGCTTTTGAGAGTCTTGGCCACTGGCCCTCTCTTCTTAAAATGCCATGTTTATTAAAAGAGGCAGACAAGGTTCTTTGGGTGAATCTGATATCTTTTATTAGACAAACATAAATAGTTGGAAAAAAAAAATTTTAACAAGCTTTCAGGTTTAAAAACCCTTTGTCAGGCTGAGGAAGCCTCTGCATACATGGCTACAACCTACACCACTGTAATGTTTATTAAGATGTTCATAGTTCCATTTATTCAATGCTCTCCACAATCTTTATTAGAGCTGAGCTTTGATCCCAAAAACAGGGGAGGAGGGGGAGCTTTTTACATGAAAAGTGACAGCCTTTTAATCCTCAAAGCATAATTTTTCCCGCAGTGAATGACATGTAGCATCTGACTAGATGCTAGGGTTTTACTGGTTGCATAGCACCATAGAAGTCAGTGAGTACCTTGCCTCTGTTACAGATGAGGGGCATTCTTGTGTGTAGAGAATCATGAACCACCTTGCTTCCCCACTGCTAGAAAATCTTATGCATGCCCCTGGTATACTGAATCTCTTCATCTTTTTTGCCACCTGCCCTGTTCAGCCCAGGAGGCCATTAGCACAGTTTGGTAGTGTAAGAGGTAACTGTTATTTTACAAGACCAGCTTTGACCTAGAATTAGGTCAAGGCTGGTGTTGGCCAATAGCAAAGATAAGACAGACTGAGGTCAGGTCATAAAAGAGAAAGGTGGAAGGAGCCACGTTCTGATGTGGAACAGAAAAGGGACAGAACAGCAGCTGGGGAACACAGCTGCCTACATAAATAATGCAGAGTCCAGGCATGAGTGCTCACAATACCAAGTTTGCATGAATGTTCAGCAAACCACAAATCATCCACTATCTCACACAGCAGTGTGAACACTTGCCAGGCAATGGGATCAGAAGACAGCTTGTGTCTTTATTCTTTTAAATATTAATTCATTTCCTCCAGTTCTATTTTTAATACCCTTTCCACTGGCAACTGCTGTTATCAAAGTATCCACTACAGAGTCATCTCTGCCTCTTCCATAATGCATGCAATCCATTCTAACACATAAACCAAAGTATGTATTTTATTTTTACTCTGGGCTACATTTTAATTGTTCTTCTCAAACCATTATTTCACACAGGTGTGACCTTTATTCCTCCTGTTCCTTCTACATACTATCCTCTCCTAGTCCATCCTAATTTCCTCCGCAAGTAATATTACAAAACTTAAGAAGTCCCTGTTCTTGATTATCTATTCCAATCTCACTCCTTGATCTTCAACACAAACACTTCAATCATTCTGGCATTTTCATTGACTCAAATTAAATGTGGAGCTGATAATTATTTCACAGTTCCCTTGCCCTTTCATACACAGGTCCTACAGCTTTCCAATGACAAACCACTATCTCCCAAATTCTTTATGAGTCAAAGAGTTTGGATTTGCATTGAGATAAATGACTCTTCCCTAAATATAACCCCCATACCTTGTTGAGGTCACCCAACACTAATTCTCAGCATTCAAATTCATTTTGTACATTTTTAATGTTTGGCTCTAACACTCAGTGATGGAAGTCATATAAATAGATGGCTAAAGTTTACTTGGCACAATTATTATGATTAGCAAATGTACTCTCTGTGCTGTGCTTGACTATAAATACTGTGGATTTGGTGATAAACTGGAAATTCAGAATCAAGTACAGGGAAATTCAAAGGAGGAGTTTTTACCTGAATGACATATGGGAATGAATGATATCGTCAGTATACAGTTTTCCTTGGGTTCTCCCCTTAATTTACACTATCGCCAATTTTTTATCCTTGGTGTTTCACAGATTTTTCCAATGACTATACGTAACTATGTTTTGTAGCTCCCAGAGCAGGAGCTGAATGTATTAAAAACTGGGCAACCACAAATCGTGACATATGGCACTGAAGAAGCTGTAGGAGGCAGTGGGATAGCTTCTGTTTGGGCAGTATTTTTGTTTATTTGTTTTTTCCTCTTTAGAGATGATAAAAGATTTTTTCCACTGGGGAAGGAATGCATTTCCTCTCTTCTCTCCTGTTTGGGATGCGACTTAGTTTTCAGAGCGCTGCACTGAATTTAGGTTAACAGCACTCAGATATCCATCTGTCCCCCTCTCCTTCCTTTTTCTACTTTTAGCCATCAGCAATAGATGAACGCAGTAAATTAATGATTCTGCAAAAAAAAGGGACAGAAACAAAATCTGATATATAGCTGATATATAAACTTGCCATTAGTCTTCACAGTTAATATGCATTGAAATGACTGGGACAGCTCACTCCTCTCAGAGGTATTGCTTCCTGCTGACTTAGGACAGTGCTGTCCCAATTACAGTGAGGTTGTATGTAGAAGATGTTCTCCGAAGTCATATAAGATCTGCAACATGGGGTTCTGTGTCAGACTCGTAAGATGCACAAGAGCCAAGCTACCATCCAATACACAGAATCAGAGAATCAGAGAAACAGGGCCAGAGGGGACCTCAAAAGGTCATCCAGTCCAACCCGCTGCCCAAGGAAGGATCATCCCTATCCCAATCATCCTACTCAGATCCATTGCCTAACTTCTTTGCAAAATTACATAGACAATTCCCTCCTCACCCCATGCAGCAACCAGCAAAGCCCAGAAGCGTGGGAAATACCCACAGTGGAACACAGGCATAGCTGTACCTAGATCATCCCTGTCCAACCTCTTTTTGAGCACCTCCAGTGATTGACAGTCCACAACTTACCTAGTTAGTCTTTTCCACTGCCTCACTGTTCTAGCAGTGAAGAATTTTTTCTGATATCTAAATTCAACCTCCTTTTCTCTTGTGCTGCAGAATGGAACATGGACCCATGGCTTGAAGCTGTAGCAAAGGTTTTTCCCTCTTATGTCAATCCTTCGTGTATTTGATAGCAGCTATCAAATCCCTTCTTAACTGCCTTTTCCACAAGCTGAACATGCCTAAATCCTTCAACCTCACCACATATGATTTTCCTTCCAAGCCCTTTATCATTTTTGCCACCTGCCTCTGGACCCTCTAACTTCTCCAAGTACTTTTAAAAATATGCAACACAAAACTGCATTCAGCACTCTTGCTAAGGCCTAACCAGTGCAGAGGAAACTGGCATTATCACTTCCCAGATGGTGCAGCCAATGCTTCTATTGATGCATCCCGATACTACATTCGCCTTTTGTGCAGCTACACCAGATGACAGACTCTAAATGAGTCTGTGATGTACCAAGACTCCCCCATCCTTCTGCATACTGCTGCCATCCAGCCAAATGTCACCCATTTTGTATTTGTGTTTTCAGTTATTCTTCTCAAGGTGTAGTACCTTGCATTTGTCAGGGCTGAACTTCATCCTGTTAACTCTAGCCGGACTTTCCATTCTACCCAGATCTTTCTGAATTGTGCTCCCATCCTCTATGTCTCCAAGCTTGCTCAAGAAGCTCTCAGCTTCAGCATCCAAATGATTAATAAACACATTGAACAGCACTGTACCCAGGACAGCCACTTGTGGGACTCTACTCAAAACCTCCTACCATTCTGATACAGATCCACTTATAATTAACCTTTGCTTGTGGCTATTGAGCTGGTTGTCTGTTCTCCTAATAGTAGTTTTATCTAGCCGTTATTTATAGGAAGGTCATGTGGGACCTTGCTGAAGTCCAAATGCACTATATCTGCAGCATTCCCTTCATCCATCCAAGTAGTTATTTTGTTGAAGAAGGAGATTAATTTAATGTAACATGATTTGTTCTTAGTAAATCCACCTTGGGTGCTTTTGACAAGCCTTTTCCTTCTCTTCATGCTTGCAAACGGACTTCCATAGGATATGCTCCAGTAACTTCCCAGGTATTGAAGTGCAGCTAACTGGTCTGTAGTTATCCAGGTCCTCTTTTTTGCCTTTTTTTTTTTTTTTTTTTTAAAGAGGAGCATTATGTTGGCCCTTTCCCAGTCCTCTGTTACTTTGATCGTCTTTCATGACTTCACAAAAATCATTGCCAAGGCTTCAAGATCTCCTCTGCCAGTTTGTTCAGAACCCTGGGATGAAGTTCATTAGGCCCTGCTGATTTGAACACATTCAGACCCATCAAAAACTCTCTGACTGTCTCTTGTTATCTCATCACTGAGCTTGTCCCCTTCTTTATCCAAATAATCTTTATTAGGCATCCGGCTGCAGCTTCATTTTTTTTGTGAAAACTGAGGCAAAGTAGCTGTTGAAAAGCTCCGCCTTCTTTGCATCTTTTGTTAAGAGCTCCCGCTGGCTATTAAATAGTGGACCCACAGCTTCCTTGGCCGTTCTTTTCTGAGCAGTATACTTAGAGAACCTCTTTTTGTTGTATTTTACCTCCCCGGCCAGGTGCAGCTGATTCTTTATCTCTGCATTTCTGATTTTGCCCCTGCAAGTTATTGCTAGTGTCTGAATGCTTTTCTTTTGCATTTGAGGAATCCTAAAAGCTCCCTGTGCAGCCATGTCAGTTTCTTGTGTTTTCATCATGCTGGAACAGTTTTTTGTTGGGCTTCCAATACTGTGCTCTTTAGAAGCCCTCCTGGACACCTTTAGCCTATCTTCCCATGGCACCATGCCCATCAACTTATTGAGGCAGTTCAAACCTGCCTTTTTGAAATCTACCGTCCTAAGTCTGCTGACCTCATGCTTTCCCTGTCTCAGGATCTGGAATTCTATCAGGTCATAATTGTGTCCTTGTAAGTTGCTCATCGCTTTCACAAGTTACACCAATTCTTCTCTATTGGTCAGGACGAGATCCAAGAGAGATGACAGAACATTTTGGAACAGAAAGTTCTCCTCCACCCAAGTTAGAAACTGGCTCATTGTTTGATCTTTGGCTCTAGATATGAGACGCAATAATGTAGCACTGAAAGTTTTAAATTAGAACTTGACTAAAATCACCCATAATCTGACTTCCTGTCTCTTGGTGTCAGTTCTTCCTTTACCATCTGGGATTCATTCCACCTCAGCAAGCCTGTCTGTGCCTTTGTGCTGGGTCCACTGCAGCTCAGAACAAATCGCATATGTGCAGTGTTGTTCACAGTCTACATAAGCTGAAGAGAATGGCAGAACTTCAGAAACGCAGCCTCTCTATTCTAATGGGATCAGAAAAGCTATGCAGCTAAAAAGGAGCTTACAAAATGTGAAGATGGGAGAGAAAATGGAATTAAAAAGGAAGAGTTCGGTCTTGGGATTGGGCCACCACCTGCTCCTGGCCAGTACTCAAATCCAAGACTAGCTCCCCGCTGCCCCCCACCCACTGATTTAAAAGTAAATACTAACCATTTTCACCTTTAAAGTTTTCCTGTATTAGTACAATTACAGACTGTTAGTGGTTCAATATCTGCAGACTTATTTACATTTAAATAACTGTTATTATGTACTTTAAAAAAGAATATGTCTATTAATCAATTTCTATTAATAATTGATTTCATATGCCCCCAAACTCCTAAATGTAGAGCTTGAGCTATTGAATTAGATGTCCCCATTAGCAGTATAGCGTTCTTTTCATGGACGCTACAAAGTAAACATTGTTTTTAATAACAGCAAGACAACACAGTTAAAGCTCAGCTTCAGTGGGGAATCCGCCGTGCTATGAAACATCTAGCTTCAATTTTGCAGGAAGCTGATACCAGTGCTTAAAGAGTTCACAGATATTTAGAAGAAAAGTGTGAGTTTATACTGTAATATATATCATATACTTGTACCCAAACAGGTTTGGAGTATTATTATTGTTAAATAAAATCTGAAACTGTCACTCATTTAGTGAAATTATATAAGGAAAGAAGAATTGTTAATCCCCACTGATTTTTTTGCTTGTCCTAAAAGACTCAGCCCGGGGTAAACCCTGTACACCCTTGCACTAAGAACTAGTGATGGAAAAAGAGAAGATGTCAGGTCCAGAAATGTTTCCCAGCTGCAGCCAACACGTTTGGCAACTCTGCCCACTCTGAATAAAAATGGCTATTACAGAATTTTTAAAAACAAATTGTTGCCAATAATGCTCCATTAAAAATAAAGTGCGAGTACTAATGAATGGGAAGGGGCACATAGCTTTCCTCTTTCCTAGTTGTAGAAACCTTTTTTTCATCCATACAAAAGGTTGAATTAATAGGAATGAATTTTAAGGGACATGAGGATCATCACATATGCGCATGGAAGCCTTTATTCATCAAATAAGTTACCCATGCTCTATAACTGAATCACGTCCCACTGCCTTCAGCTGGACTTAGGTACCTGCTTACCTGTTTCACTGACTAAGGAAACACATCACACAAATTTGACAACATCTGTAAAAACTAAGATCCGGAAGCAGATTATTTTAGCATATTGACCATGATGCAGGTGTTTTTTCATCCTCTGACATACTGTGAAGACATCAGTGGACAGACATAACTAGCTGGCTTTTTTTTTTCGTTAGCAATGCTTGGTTTGTTTGTTATGATGATGCTTTGGTGTTTAGTTTATCATAAATACTCCAACACTCAACTATGCCTGAGTTGCATAACCAGGTTTTCTTAGTTACTCTCACCAATATGTAGACACCTACCTACATGGGTAAGGCCCTGACTTTGTGCGAGTATGGGTCTCCTGATGTACCATGTACCATGAGGCACCTCCTCATCACTGAAACAAAATACAGCACAAACACTGAAAAAGAAGAGTTGCAACTCCATTAGTGGGCAGAGACTTTGGGACCAAGTAGATTGTCAAGGCATTTAGTGTGATATGAACAAGACTACAGAGACTAAATCATGTGTAAATAAGCTAGATGTCAGTGTGAATTGCACTACTAAGCCTTTCGACTCAAATACTTGTCTGTGAGTTGTTGTGGAAGTCAAATAAGTAGCAATAACACTATCTCCTTTTTTTTGGAAGAATATTTTTAATATCATTTAATCCTTCAATTACTGTATTCAGCCTCTAAAGGAAATGTTGACTGAAATTGCTGAAAATAACTGTAAAGCTTTTTTTTTTTATTCTTTCCAACTTTAAAAAATTTGGAGCTTAAAACCTATACTCTGATCCGACACCCTAGATGTTAGTCAAAGGTGGGACAGGGTTTATTTTTTAAAAATAAATAGGTTCTTTATCATCATTATTGTTGGATCATTATTGTGTAGGGATATCATTTAAAATCTACCCGGGGGGAAAAATATACTAGTGACACAACACCCCTCCTCAGTTCTCACAACCGTGGAAGTGTCTTATCAGTTAACACAAATGATTTTGCAAGATTAACATCTTTGATGCATATCATTTGCAAGAGGGTGGTACCTAGACACACAGATACTATGTTACAAATCTTAAAACCTAGACAGGTAGAGCTGCATGGCTCCAGAGACACTCTGCTGCTTGACAGAGAATCCGATAATGGATCTTCAAAGTTCTATACAGAGAATAGGGATTTGTTCAGATAAGCTGAGATACAGTGCATGGTTACTGTTGAAAACTAAAATGTACATAACACTAGGAATGGTTTTCTAGGTCTTTTAATTATTAAGCTGCTTACTGATCTTTTAAATAGCTTTATATAATGGAATGTATTTTAATACAAAGAACCGACACCTAACACAGCTGCTAGCAAGTGGTCAGATTTTGTTAAATACACTGCTAACAGTGAATCCCACGGATTCTTCATATCCACTGAGCAATATGTGATTGAACTGCAGATGATAAATATAATTAAGTGTAACAACAAGATTCAGTCTACTTCACTGCCGGTAAACAAGCTTATACACATAGTCTATTCCCCGTCTCTGTCTATAATATGGTATGAGTAGTTAAAACACGCATTACGTGATGTCTCAGTATCTTTGATTAAAACACTACTAGAAGTCGTAACAAAAAGGACTGAACTTATTAAATACTTAAAACCTGTAGTTCTTTTGTTTTACAAGTTATTGAAAAGGAAATGAAAGATGAAGTCACATTTGAGGATTTTCAAAAAATCAAAAGATTTTCCAATGAAGTACAAGAAGGGGCTAATTATTAAAATACCTATTCAGAGATACAAGCCATATACAAATCTATAAAGCTGTTCTGGGTATATCTACCTTTTCCCCCTCTGGAAGAACCTTAATAACTGCATTTGACTTAAAAGCAGAGTCAGTTTGAAACTGAGCCCATGCCAGTCTTCACTTTACCACTTGCAGTCCAGTGTGTGAAATTAAAAAAAGAGGATTTTTTTTTCAGTGCAGTTTTAGTATTCTTAGTACATTAAACCCTTTGGAGTGATCTGAAGGTCTGTGGAACCTACAGTCCCAAATCTGGCACCCTGAAAATGAGTTACACACATTCAGTGTCCATCTTGGATCCTCTTTTGTCCACAGCATCACCATGGCAAAAGGAGGAATTGTATCCAATTCCCCAAGCTATCATTCAGTTGCTTTAATCACGAACTCGTCCCTTCTCTCTTGCAGTCTCTCTTTCTTCTTTCATGGATACCTTCCAATGTCTGCAACAAATTGAGGAAGGGGTCAATCACAAAACAGCCTCCTTCATTACACATCCCTGATCCTAAATGAAGCAGGGGTCCTGTAGAAACAACGGTCTTTGATCATGTATTTAAAAAGTGCATTATAATGCATAATGTACAAGGGACAAAGGCAAAGGAAAGTTGTGCAGGCAGTTTTAACCCCAGGATGTCCTCAATTTCAGCCATGTCTTTTACTTGCAGCTCTTTGCAATTTCCTAATCTTTTAAAAAGCCAAAATACATCATTAATAGGCTTGGGATCTTCAGGTGCATGACACAAGGTGTATCTACATGTGCAATTAATGAGCCTGAATTTTCTGCACAGAAAATTCAGGCGCATTAAACTGTGCCCAGGCACACATCTGAATGTGCACCCATCAGGAGCAAATTTGCTCCCAATGGGAGCAGTTCAGGGCTGCTCCTGACCTGCTCCGCAGGGAAGGAGGTACCCTGGAGCTGGGACAGCTCTCCCATGATCCGCAGAGATCTGGGCTTAGACAGGCAGCAGTTATGGCCCCCTGCTGCCTGGGAGCAAATTGCTTTTAGTCGTGGTCTAAACATGCACCTTGGTGCTTTAGTTAATGCACCATTTTTCTAGTACCTGTATGTACTGATACTAGAACACAATGCATTAGCCTAATTTAATGCACAGTAATTCAAGTGCACATGTAGACAATTATGCTTTACTGCACATAAGATTAGTCTAATGCCCAGGAAAGCGTCTCATGTAGACGCACCCACAGACCTCTAAAATAGTGGAATAACTGATAGTAGTAATAGTAGGTTGTTATCATCTTTGTGGATAAGTTATTAAAATAAGATGGCACATCTTGTTAAAGGAATTTTCAAATATTTCCTGAAAAGAAAGTAATGTTGAAATGCAGAAATCTTGGATTCAACTTTAGGTTCTGGAAAAGAATGTAGTCTTGCAGCTATGGACTCTTTTACACCTGTACCAAAGAGAAAGTTATGTCTCTGCCATACAAGGTCCTGATAGATAAGTGTTCCTCATTTAAAGGGAAAAACTCTGCTTCAGACTATTTGGGATTTAAATGACCTGTATATCATTGGGAATTTGTGCATGTCTCCATTTATAAAAAGGATGATGCTAACAAAATATTACTTGCCCAATCATTCTATTGGTCATATTGAACTACATAAGAGTGTATGTACATGTCTATTATTCATGTTTCTCTTCAGCAAAGAATACCTATGCAGGATTGATGGATACAGATAGTATTTCTAATGGCCTTTTTAATTGGCACTATGATGATTAATTGGTGCCTTCACAAAACTCCAGGAGTTCTCATTACCAAACAGCATGATGTCCACACATACCGTGTGGGTGACCATTATTACTAAATAGTCATCAGATCATGAGATGCACAGAAGATAAATTGTATACAAGGCAACGAACCCCAGAAGCTAAAGCCTACTACTGGGACAGCAAGATAATTCTGTTTCTTACTTAACACATTATTTCAGCAGTACCCATATGCTCAGAGAAAACGGAAAAGATTATAAGAAAATAAAAAACATAAAGCAATATGCATACCAATACAATGCACAACACAGCCTCAGGTATGCCACTCAGCCAACACTCAAAATTCAACCAAGATTAACAAATATCATTGTGGCTGAACTGCCCCTTTAACCTCCACTTGGCAGTGCTTATTTGGCAACTAACACAGCTGCAGAAACAGGGTGCTTGGAGTGGAACAAATGAAAAAAAATGTGAGTATCCTTCAGGATGGTTGCTTCTGAAAGAATATTTTGCAGTAGCAGGCTCAAAGGTGAGGAGTACATTACAGTTTGCAATTTACATAGTCCCCTCTATTTCCAAAGGAAACCCCAAACCTTTTAAAAATAGTTAAGCATCCTCTGAAAACTGTTGAACACATCTCTGAAGTCAGTACCAGGAAGGGGAAATAATTGCCAATGACTCTGCAGCAATCACATGCCTTTCAAAAAGAGATTTGAGAACTTTAATGTCAATGTTGATTAGATAGGAACGCAGATTATTAAATTAAATCCATACTTGGCTTTAAAGGGGGGGAGGGAGGGAAGCGGCCTGATTTTCTGGAAGTGCTAAGCGCACACAAATTCGAGAGAAGACAACAAGAGTTGCAGATGTCTTAGCACTTCAGAAAAGCAAGCCTAAATGTCTTCATTCAGCTATACTAAGTACTTGCCAAAAACAACGCTTTAAGTGCCTACATCCAGATTTACGAGCCCAGTTAAGTATGTAGGTTTAAACACCTAAAGTCCTATTTTTTTTAAATTGGCTAAAAAAAAGGCAAGCATCTATATATTGACAGGATTTAGACCTCTGCTTTAAAAGAAGTAAAGAATTTCAAACCTGAGGCTATTGCCTGAAGTTCTGTAGTTCAGATGCATCTTCCTAACCCAGAATGCCTGCCTGGGATCATGAGAAAGCTATTTCTCCCAGTGCTCCGAAGTTGCTAGACCTACTGGCAACGTGTGTTAAACATGCCTCTTCTTACACCAAGCATGGGAATAGTCTACACTGAGTGACAGACCACATGGCCTGGAAGCAGCCTCATTTTTTAATCGGAGAAAGGAAGATACATACTCACTGTTGGCGGATAGAGAAACACATGTTCTATCTCCCTCAAGAAAGAGGAGGGTAACAAAAAGAAGAATCCCTCCTTTCCAGTGAAAGAGGAAAAGCCCATTCTTGCCACAGAAGAAGTTCCTGAGGGAGTGGGACGAGTAGCTGAACAAGACAACAGGAAATACCAGGACAACATAAAAAGCAAGAGAAACATGTTGAGAATGATAGCTACTTCCTTTCCTTCCCACATATTTGGATGAAAAAAGATTTTTGATGTTGTTATAACAAAACAAAAAAAATAGATCCAGCTAATACCTGGTGCTCAGGATGTTCACTTGGAACTTGAAAGATCAAGTTCTGGGTTGAATCAAGTAAAGCAGGGAAGTAAATCATTGTCTTGCACATCCTGGGCAAGTGTCCCAGCACCCTTGGGGATTCTGGAGTGCATGCTGGCTGCTTGGTTTACTCTCTCGGTTCCTGGACTTGAAAACCCTTCCCTACAAAAGTTCTGTCATCATGGATCCATTTGTGAGGAAAGTTACAGTTTCGATGAGTTTGATTAAAAATGGTTTCAGTGACCAATTCCCTATCAATGCTAATCAAAATTCAATGAAGAGTCCATTATTAAATGATTCAGTGTTAGAGAGAGCTCAGCAACATAAACAATATTTAGAAATATTGCCACCCAGAGGGGGCTTGAAGCACTTCTCAGCACAGTGTTTCTGTCACAGGTTGGGCATCATCCAGTCTCTTCTCTGCTGTCCTTTTGAAGATGATCTACTGCACTTAACATTTAATATTTATTAGAAAAAAACATGTATGGAGAGCAGTGTGGAATTTTCTGTCCCATTATGAGCAAGGGTCCAAGGGTAGAACCCAGAATCAATCTGCTTCCAAAGCAGAATCCATTGCAGTGATCCACATATCCTCTACCATGCTTTCTTTCTCTTGGTCACAATATTATCCTCTCTTGGCTTCCCGTGCAGCCAGCTTCCAAAAAAAAGCGGGGGCTAGAGAAGAGACTGGATAATGCCTGACCTGTGGCATGGTGATTAGAGCACTGCTAGAAAACTGGAGAGCTGTAGGGTCAAACAGCCTCTGGGTTACAGGTGCCTAGAACCTAAGGGTAGAAGCAGACATTGCCTGGAGTCCCACTTTTGCAGCCATCAATTTTTTTCTGGTAGCACAAATGTAAGCAGAGACGTCCCTGCTTTGTTACACTGTATCAGCGGCCATGAGAAAGGGAAATGTAAAATAGTGCTGCTTGACTGCAGTAGGCATCTATTTGCTCTGTGGTTAGAGAGTGCAAGCAGCCTGCACTCTCCAGCCACCCCAGGCAGGTGCTCTGGGGGTTTGAAGGGCCTGATCCTGCACACACTGGGAATTTCCATACAGAATTGGGCCCCTCAAGCTCCTGGAGCACCTGCTTGGCTTTCCCCGCTTACAGAGGTACTCCCTGGGGGGGTTCTGGGCATGCCTCTGTAAGCAGGAAAAGCCTGTTTGTGGCCTGGTGTGGAGGCATGGGACCTAGGGAATCCCTAGCACCTTGTGCCTCCACACTGGGACCCGCGCTGGGCCATGCACTGACCTGTGCTTCACGTGGAGTCACAGGTCAGCACAGGTCCTAGCAAAGAGGTGGGGAATGGTATGGGGCCTGGGGAATTCCCTGTGCCCCATGCCTCCATGTGAGGACCTGAGCTGAACCCTGCCTCTGCAGGAAGCACAGGTCAGCACAACAGCCAGGATAGGTCCTAGCATGGAGGTACAGGAAACTAGGAATTTCCCAGGTCCCACACTGGCCCACATCTCCGTGCACCGGGCCCCAAGCCAACACATTTCACGTGAAGGTACAGATCAGTTCAGGTCCTGGAATTAAGGCATAAGGACGTAGGGATTTACCAGGTCCTGGGACCTGCGCACACTCATGTCTCCACGTGAGGCACAGGTCATCACAGGACGCAGCACAGGTCCTGACAAGTAAGTGCAGGGCAGCAAGGGATGCAGGGAATCCCTGAGCAAAGGGAATACACATTGCCTGTTGCCTCACATTAGGGCCTTGCCCAATGCAGGACAATGGGCAGCATGTGCTTTGCCCAATAAAGTGGATCAGGTGTAGTGGGGCATGTCCTGCCACAGCTGATTTGACAACATCTGTTTTTACCCTAAGTCCTGCTTCCTGCTTGAGGGCTTTAGCCACAAAGCTATAACAGCTAAAACAAGCCTCTTCTCTCCAATTTTTATTAGGGCTTACACTCAGGAACCTGTGTGTGAAGCCAACTATGTAATAGAGGTGTGCAAAGTGGGCCATATTCAATTCGGATTTGGCCCAACTTGGGGGACAGTGATTCGTTGATGTGGATCACTGTCCTGATTCAATTGGGCCAAATTCGAATCTGAGGATTGGATTCTGCTTCGGATAATCAGCAATTCAGCCATAAACACAGCTTTAAATATTTTTTCTTCATACCTCAAGGTATCAGGCATGGCTCATGAATGCTGAAATGGTGAGGTGGATGGAGTGTCCCACAGGAGCGCAGGGGGGCCCCCCGCATGCTCAGCGATGGACCCGAAGTGGACCAGAAGTATTTCCGGTCCACTTCCAGGTCCACCGCCAAGAGCACTGGGGATCTCCTCCATCCCCCTTGACCCTGGGTACCCCCCCAGACCCAGAAGGCACCAGTCACCAAGCCAGGGGGTGGGGGAGAGGGGCCCCTGCATGCTTTGTGGTAAACCCGGAAGTGGACTGGAAGTGCTTCTGGTCTACTTCTGGGTCTGCCGCCGAGCATGCTGGGGACCCCCTGCACTTCCATGGGATGCTCCATCCATCCCACCATCTCAGTGTTCATGAGCTGCCTGGTACCTTGAGGTACGTAGAAAAAACATTTAAAGCTGTGTTTATCTCTGAATTGATTCGGAGAGATTAAAGGGTCTCCTGATTCCATTCAGATTTGGAGATTCAGTTGCCAAAAAAGGCTGAATCTCAAATCAAATCAGTGACCGAAGCTTCGCACAGCCCTAGTACTCAAGTAGCTTATTGTGCATGGTCAATAGCCTTGTAGATGCATATATGTTTAGAGTGCAGTGGCAAGAGAACTGCAAAATGAAAGTGCCAAAGATACCACTTATGGAGCTGGAAAACTGCCATTTGGGCACATCAAGTGAAACAGAAATCTTCTACTTCTTATATAACAACTTATTTACCCTCCTTCCCCCCATCCTCTCCTGGAGGATCTAAGAGGAAACGCATACAAAGCAAGACATATGGACAATAATATATCAGTGTAACAGTAAAGGCCATTATTTCACAGTGAAATGAAACCTGCCCCACATACGGAACTTTTCACAGCTGCATGTTCAGTAAGCTTGTATATGAAATATATAGATTACAAATGTATAAGTTAAAAATGTTGTAGTTGCAATAATTGGACACCCTAATAAATATTTTGATGCCAACTATGCATTCAGTACTCTGCTATTGACACTACCCATCTCTCTGACCCTGTGGGTTGGTTGAGTGGCACGAAGCCAGTTCACAGGCCGGATCCCATGTGCATGGTCCATCCATGGGCCTCATCTAGCACAGGTTTGGTCTGTGCAATCAGGCTGCTGCACTGCAATCTGTCTTATCAGGCCACAGCTGGACTTCATGGGTTGCCATAACCCTGAGCACCGGATCTGGACATGGCATGACCCCATGCACCAGTGTAACCTGGTGCCTGGGACCACATCATGTGGATCATGAGGCTCCCCAGGGATCCAGAAATTTGGTGATGGGGAGCAGCAGCAGCATTAATTGCTCCCAGAGCCACAGCAATCTACACTACCACCACAATCCTGCCACCAAATTTCTGGATGCATGGGGAGCCCCAAAGCTCAGATAACATGGCTCTGAAGGCTGGACCTAGCCCGTGGGCTGGAGGTTGAACACCATTGGTTTAAAACACTGGCTATAACTCACTGACATGTCATGCCAATTTTAGCAGATTAACCACCTGGGCCTTATCTTAATAGTTCTTTTCATCCATAAGGCTGTTACATCTTTCTTGCAGCTATTCATAAAAGGTAAATAATACTGACAGCTGGACCACCTGTGAGTTTGGAGCTCCCTTTTTTCCTCAGGACAACAGGGATGCTACCCAAATCCTTCTGCCAGGGTTATATTCTACATGCTCTTATTTGCCACTTTCCCTTTTTAAAATTCACCATAAACTAATTTCCCCAATCTACTGAAAAAACACTGTCCTGACTGAGTAAATGTAATTCCATATTTCCCCAAGCCTGTGACTGAGTGACTAACTACTCTTCATTTTCCTTTCTTCCCTTTCATGAGGAGGTTTATCTAGATAGGATCAGGATGCCGGTCTAATGGGAAAAAAGCAGGGAAGAAAGTGATTTAATCAGTAGATCTATAGATTTAATCACAGATTAAATTTAATCATAGCGATTTAATCAGTAGATCAGTAAATCCATAGTGGATATGGGAGTGGCCTTCAATATGAGTATTTATTCTCAAGAAAGAAGCATAAAGACAGATGGGGTGTCAGCTGCAGTGTCTAAGTTCCTAGCTATCCGTTCAAGCCATGGATCAGAAGTTTCTCCTAATGAGGCATGAAGTTTCAAGAATTTTGTTTTCTGTTCTAAGTATATTAACCTTGGAGGAAGGCCAGGAGTCTACACTACAGAGCTTTCCTGGAGTAACTCTATCACCTAGAGGCTGTGATTTTTTTCACACAGCCCAGTAAGACCCCTGGGGCAGATGCAGCTATGCTGACAGAAGAGGGTTTTAGTTTATGTCATCTGGGAATAAGACGTAGAGAAGCCAGCATAAAAAAGGCTCTGTAGGTTAGGATACAACCCTTTGATTTACAATTGGGGAGCAGGGGGTGTTCAGTTTTGTTTTTAGCTACAGCTTTACTGAAGGAACTTCATCCTTTGAAGAGTAAGACCTTACGCAGCTGGCTCGCACTTAAGATTAATGACGGGATAAATTTGTAGTATGTCCTAGATATACAATGAATACTGTAGATTTAGTTTCTCCAACTCATGGGGGCAGCATGACTAAAGATGATGTCAAAGGAAAAACACAGCAAGAATATGCTTTTTACCCAGGACAGTAATACACAGTAAAATGGTTTCAAAAGAATAAGGGTTTGAATGCTCTTGAGGATTTTCAAAACCAATCTTAAATATATTTGGATCAATAGGAATTAGTTTAAGTTGTACTTGCCTTGGATAGAAACTGGTGTAAATCAATCTTATTTTAAATGTACATGAACAGCTTAAAATTGCATCGTATGCTATGGCCAACATGCACTGGCTGCCAACTCTAAAAACGTATATTTAATTTGCACTAAAATTGAGCATATAGTAGAGAGGCAGATGTGAAAATGTCATGGAATGCAACTATTTCACATATCAACAGTAATGTGCACATGGATCATGACTTTGTGAATTTCTGTGCAGTATTAACAAACGTTTAGAGAGACTGAATAATAGCCCTGTTATTTCATGCTGTAAAATGATAAAAATGGCAACCACTGAAAATCACCAAAGAAAACGGTTAAAAGGTGGCTAAAATGTTCCCAGATTTCTGGGAGCTGATATTGATTCCGTTGGAATACATATCCTCATTTTCCTCAGTGATTCACATCCTACGGCAAGTTTGCCCAGAAGATACTCATAGCATGGGAAGAGAATCAAGAAGAAATGACATATGCCATGCTGGGAGGTATGTCAGGGGCAAGAGAGGAAGAAATTAGGTTCACAGCATACTGTTCTAAGAGCTATTTTCTGATGGGAGATTTAAATGATGTTCTGATTCATTTTTACTGGGAGCAATGAAAGTGCTGGCCTGGAACCTGGGAGATAAAGGCTCTGTTTCCTGCCCTGGCATCCTGTATGACCTTGAGCAAGTTACTTAGTTGGGACCCACAGAGAGAATGTATTCATCGCAGAATCCACCAGGTTACCTGTCATCAGCAAATTCCTCTAATGACATTAACAGAAACATTCAATGTCACTGCTGGTGTACGGGACATAAAAATGAACAAACGAATTGATTTTCACTTCTTAAGAATGAAAATAAGATTTTTCCCCCTTGAATAATAATGAAATCTCCCTGAAGAGTCTAGTAACTTGTGGACATCTCATAAGAGGTGTCTAGAGATGGAAGCTAGGTGACTTGGCATATTTAAAACCACCCTAGCCAAACCACTTCAAGTTAGGTTGTGAAGGAATATCCTCTGCTGACTAGGTATTTATTTCACATGTGACAGTATATCTTGAAATTATGGCTATGCAAGTAAAACTACAATGGCTATTAGATGGCATTATTGAATGAAGCTAGAAACATTTCTACCCTTACTTTAAGCAACTTCCAATCCTTTATGACAGTGGTTTGGATTGGGGTAGGGTCCAGAACTTTAGTGTATACCTAATTTTAGCATTTGTTTAATCTGTTTTCCTATATCAAAAAATGGAAAAGGTACAGAACAACCATATTAGAACAACCTTGAATTCTGTGATAAGAATGATGTTTTCCAGTGTGGGGCTGCTAGCTGGATGCCCCACACCAAAACCTAAAGGCCTGTGCTGCTAGCTTCTGTCTGGCCTCTGCCCCCTGACCTGCCCAGCATGAGCGTCTCTGTCTGGAGTAGAATTCCCATCAACAGAATTCAACGTTGGAGGTTTCTAAGTAGCCCCATCAAAATGAGGTACCAGTCTCAGCAGAGCCCATTCAGCAAAGAAAACAAACCAGTATATATTGATAGGCCTGGCAGTTGGAGGCAATAGTCAGTAAAGAGATGCGAGTGATCTGAACCAAACCACACAAAGGCTTGTAGGCAACATCAGTCACAGGGACAATGGATCAGTAAAAGACCAACATGGCAATATTCTCACCACTGTTTAAGAACAAATGAAAAGACGGGTAGAGCTTTTCTTTATGTGCTAAAGAGACTTTTGCCTGAAACAAAAATTACCTTAGACAACATAGATGCGATGGAAGAACTCTATGTTAATTATGAAGATATGACCTTAGCAGAGTTGAAAGCAGATGTCAACAAACTACATAAAGCAGCAGGTGAAGATCAAATGACTATGGATCCTGCTTAACTAAAACAGGAGGGGAATGTGAAATCACTGCTATGACAAGCTAACTGAGTACAGGAAAGAGTCCACCCCCACAGAGAGAGAAAGAGAAAGGGAAAAAAAAAAGATTCATCATAAAATTGCTTAGGAAAATTGATTTATCCATTGGTAACAATTGGCATCACACTGCTTTCAGTCACAGGAACACTTTTTGTTCAACTATGCTGAACAAAATCCACAATACCCTTCAGCACAAGAGTTTTGAAAAGTTGGTTTTCACCCTATCCATCTGTGCACTTATGATATTTTCACATTACACAACACTGTTGAGCAAAGCAGTGAATGGCAGCTACCATTTCTAAATGTTATTGATTCTCAAAAAGCTTTGACCATGTAGACAAAGTGGCTGTGTTGAACTATCCAGACTTTCCAGAATCTCTATCAAGATGCCAAATACACTGTCATCTCCAACCAGCAATTAACTTTTTTAGTACAGTAAAATGTGCCTTCTTGCAGGGGTTTAGACTTAATGCCCGCTGAGGTCCTTTCCAGTCATATAATTCTGTGCCTGCAAGAAGATTTTAGTTGATGAATCACCAATGCTAACATTTTCTCTCAGAGCAACAGTTTCACAAAGAAATGGCTGCACTGAACAACTACATCTTAGCTTGGTTAAGAATTCCATTTAGTTCCTCAAGGATTTGTTTTAAATCTTGAACAAATCTGTTTAGTCTTTCTAAAGGAAGGAAGAACACTAAATGTTACATGAAAACACCTTTATTTCAAATCAGGTTAGTGCCTAGGAAAATAATGCAACACACGCAAACTTGGTAAGTTATTTTTCCTATCTTACATTGGATGGAAATTATAGTTTAAGAAATCATTGACATAATAAATCAAACTTCATTGCCTGTGGGCCTGCCATTGAATTTCAAACATATGACACTTGATTTGCTCTACTCCTGCTAAGCCTCCTGAACTATAGCAGCATTTTTGAGTGCAAAGTCAGAAAACCAAATTGAAGAGTGGTCTCAAAGTTTTAAGCCTGGGGCAGAAAAGGGTCAACATATCATAAAGAAAAGGCATTTTATTTCCTAGAAAGGTTGCCAGCTCTCTCATTACTTCAGCACCCCTCTTAGCTGCTGTGTGCTGAAGAGGACTATTTGGCTTTAAAGGGAGCTCATTCATCTGTCCTGTAGGCTAAAGAAAGACATTTTTGCAGTGATGAAGGCTGCTTGAGATGGATAAAGAAGATATCTGGAAATGCCTGGAGGGACCCCAGGTGTAGAAGGCTAGGCAAAAAAGTACTGAACTGGGGGTGTGGAAAACAAGACATTTTATATGTGTTGGTAGATGGGACTTTGTTTTCTTTCTTTTAGAGAAGGGAGAAAAAAGATTACAGGGAAAAACACAGTTCTCCATTTGAAAAAGAAATGTATTCCACAACGGGCTTCTATATATTTCTCAGCTTAACTTTTTTTTACTATAGAAATTTCCATTGAGCTAAGACAGTATAATGTCTGAAATGCCAAGAGGCCTACAGACAAACTTAAGTGCATTTAAGAGGCCGGTTTGATTCTGATGCACTTTAACCAACTGTTAATTGTAGTTGCATTGGTTATGAAATTCTGACCATTAATGTGTCAGTTAGAGAAATCACAAGTGGTGTTTGGAGACAAAAAGACAGGAAAAGCGCAGTATTTGGATGAAAAGCACCAGAGTGGGTACGTGTAATTTGTCTGGAGTAACAGAATAGTGCTAGGAAATGGCTAAAAGTAAAGCACTGGGGTATCATTACCTGGGACTGCTGCAAGTCATAAGACATGTCTTAAGAAATACCTGCATAGAAAGTAAAATACAAGAGACAAACAACAGGTGAATACTTATCTTTATTCACAACTTCTAAAGGGTGTGAACCCAGGCACCAAAAAACACAGCAACAATTCTTGCTTCCCTTTCTAGGGAGAACTTTCTGGGATGAGGAAAAGGTGTGCTATGAGGAACCCCCAGACAACTGATGGAAAAAGAAGTACTTACAGTGCTACAGACTGGAGAAGGCAACTGTCACTAGGCCAGGCAGGGTAGGAAACATAAGTTTATGAATTCGATTATGTGGGAAGTTTATGAACAGGTTCAGGGCCATCTCGGGGGGGGGGGAGAATTGGGGCAACTGCCCCGGGCCCCACTCTTTGGGGGGCCCCACAAAGCCAAGCCGACTTTGCATCCAGTCACTCACCACCTGCCGCTTTCAGGCCCCGCACAGGCTGACTTGCCCTGGGGCCCTGTACGCTGCTACAGTCATCTCTGAACAGGTTTATAGGATGCGTTGTATTCAATTACAAGAGACTGGACCTGGTAAAACAAGAGCTCACTTCAAAGTTTATCTACCTAACTTTGTCATGATGAAACATATGTCCTAAAAAAGGCACTGTCATTTGTGAAATGGCCTGGATGACAAATG
>NW_005842413.1:1150416-1162829 GCF_000455745.1 Alligator sinensis | reverse complement strand
TTTCCCTATGCCAGCACCTCAGCAAGATGCTTCTCAATTTTGTCTCTGCCAACCCTAGGACGTCAGAAAACTGTTGAAAGACCTAGATCCAGGTCTATTGTACAATTAGACAAAAAAAAAGCAAATGACAAAGAATGTTAATTTATTAATGAAGATCACCTACTCCCAGGGCCTAATCTACAGTTCATTCAAAGCAACTTTTAGACTGCAATCGATTTGGGCTTTGGATTAAGCCATCAATGCATATACCTCTTCATCAACCTCTCTCAACTTTGTATAGTTCCAATCATCTTATACCTAAGCACTGAAGATATAGGTTGTTACATTATTGTATGTAAAATTCTTCCAACTACTGATCGAAGAGTTCTTCAATGGGAGGAGACTGCTGGGAAGTCTTTACTTTAAAAAAAAAAAAATCTTTTTTTTCCCAAATGACTGTCTAATAATACAGCATTTTCCAATAGCTTTGAAGAAATAAACTCAATATAAAGAAACACATTTGTTCTTCTTTCTATAAATGGAAAAGCAAATCAATACTTCATAAGATATAGTATGTACCAAGATAATTAATCTTCAACAATACACATGAATCTGAACAGTGAAAGCAGAGCATAAACCAAAATTAATGACCACATTTCCTATATACTAAGAGTAAGAAAACATTTTTTCATTCTGCTAAATGGATTTAATAGAATTTTTTATTTTCTATAGCTGTCAAGCTTCAGTCAGACTGAAACATCTCAAATGCTGAACCCTATGGACAATACTACTATTGCCTTTTTTAAAGAGTTTGTTAGGAGCTTCATACTGTATCAAAAACCTTTGCGAAGGCAAAGGCAACCTTTAAAGGTCTCATTCATTTGGACTGTGCCTCATCTCCATTATTCTCAAAGCTCATGTAGATTTTTATCCATTTTGGTCTTTGCAAGGTCATATTTTTCTATCACTTTTCTCCTGTTATGCCCTGAGCTTCAAGATCTGCAAATACAGCCTTATTAAGCTTAAATACACTTCACCCTCACACTAAAAAAATTCTATTTAAAAGGCTATCTCTGACACTGGATGTCTGCAGTTTGACTCCCTACTGCTTCTTGGTGAGATTGAGAATAATGCTTCATTTTATAATGCTCACTTCAAGATTGCATCAGTAATGAAACACTCCAAGCAAGGATCAGTTATAACAGCAAATGGTTTTAACATTTCCAGCAAGTACAAGAACTGAAAACATACTGACTTGCCACATTTATGGAACAAAAATGTAGCAATGCAGAGCTAAAAGCTTGGAAACAAAAAGATTCTTTGGTGGAGTTCCTTTAAGGAGTGTGAGAGCAAACACATGCTTTTCAAGTAGCAATCTACTATATAACAAGAGGTACAATCTTTCTGACCACACTCCAGAACTGGCAATAAACGCTGCGCAATTTCCAGCAAAATATCTGCTGTAAAACATTTAATTCTACATCTTCCCCTTTTATAATAAGAAATGTGGCTAAGATGGTTTCTTCTAAAATAAATCGTTGCGTCTTACTCTAGAATGGTGTTGCTAAAACTGAATCACAGTGCCTTCTTAAAGATGACGTGCAAATCACTCTTCAAATTGCAGAGGTTGTGTGATTATATACTGAATAACTCAAAGAACATGGAGCAGATGGGCATTCAACAAGACGACTGTAAATTTGCCTTTCAAAAAAAAAAGTTGAAGTTGCCCAATTTCAAAGTTCAGCTCCATTCAATGGCTTATTTTGTGATGCTGATGCTAACAAAACTTTACATAACAGATAGATACATGTACGCGCGCGCACACACAGAGCATAAAATCAGGTTCTCAGCCTGTAGGAATGCTACTTTGAACAACAATCATAAGGAGTACATTTTCAGTGAAATGTACTTAACAGCTCAACGTGCTGTGATCATGGGTGCTTGTGTAAAGACAGTGCCTAGGAGCAATAAATTCTGGTGCGATATGCACCAGAGTTTATTGCTGTGCATTAATACAGCGTTTCTCAACCGGTGTGCTGTGGCACACTAGTGTTTGGGCTGGACACCCCCTCCCCCCCACACCTGCTGCTGCTGCTGTGGGCAGCCAGACAGCCGGGGGCGGGGGGCATGGCTCCAGCCAGTGATTAAAACGCCATGCCACCTGCTTCCTGCTGCTCCGCTGCTTACTACCCCCCCTCCCCTGCCTGTCACCACCCAATCCCCTCCCTCCATCCCCCCGTTCTGTGATGTTCGGGGTAGGGGAGGCCATGTAAGTGTGCCGCAGGGTGAAAAAAGTTGGGAAATGCTGCATTAATAGCATGTGTAGATGTACAGATATAAGAAGTGACCCTAGGCAAACTTACCTGAGGCCATTCTGGTAAGTCATCAACCTAGATTGGAGACACTGGCTCCTTGAATGGGATAGTAGATGTTTCCATGCCCAATCAATTTGGACACTTTCTGATGACACAATGACTAATTCTTTACTACATTTATAGTGATAGTTTTTGTCAGGGAGACTCAAAGCTCACTGGGAGTTGCACTGAGAAAAAACAACTCTGATGATTTATGACTTCGTATAGTACACTTTTTATGGCAATGCAAAAAAATTATCTTGAAAAAAGTTCTGTCCCCCTAGAGAACTGTCAGGGGAGAAAGTGGTTTGCAGAGACAATCTTTTGGCCAAATTCTGCTTTAATTTACCCAGGAGCATCACCTACTGTCTTCAATTAATGTAATACTAGTAAACCTATAAGATAAACTTAACCTTTATTGCCTCAAAGTCCTAATTAAAGTGTGATTTTACTCAGAAAAGTGACAACCTAAAAATTACCCTTCTTACAAAATCTGTTCCACGTGTTTATGCAAAGTCACACCTACTTAATTTCACAACAAAAGTAAGTTTTTGCTGCTGAGCCAACATGTGTATGGGAAAATGAGCTGGCTTCAATTCCTTTGTTTGCATCTACAAATTATCTTTAGCACAGGCATATCTGTGGACAAAATTTTGAAGAAAGGGGTTGCACACTTATAAATTGGACTAGAATTTAACCTGAAGGATTTTTAAAACCAATGGTGATTACTGGGTCAAAACAAAAAACAAAAATCAAAGTTTAACTTCCAGAAAGTGTATGTAAGTGTGTACATACACGTGGGCATGCATGAGCCCTAATATATTTAAACTGGAAATTAGAGAGAGAAAAAATTAATCCAAAATATAACATATATACACACTATGATGTTTTAAACAGTCACTGTTCAGAAGATGATTACATTTTTTTAAAGATAAAACAACTTCAAATTATGTTTTAAGACACAGTGTAACCTGGGAGTTCAAGAGATCACAAAACCTGTGTGAGACATATTGGCTAAGTGTGACAGGTCTAAGATAATGAAAAAATCCTGTTACTGGTGCCAGCTAAAGAAGTCAGTCCTTGGGCTCAATTGCGTTGGCACTGTTTGTCTTACATTTATTCCCTGCTGATGACTCACACTGAGGGTTATGTATGTAACTTCATCTGTTTAAACTTTTAAACTTCTATGTGTATTTTAAGATTTTTGCTAAAGAAAGGTATGGGATTGGAGTTTTTCTTTTGCATAACAAGCAGCATTTCAGATGGTAGATAGGAGATAGGATAGTAGATAGATAGTAGATAGGAAACCTCTCACCGCAGGAGAAAATAGAAGTAAATAATGCCATAAAAGAAAATCTATTTCCAAATTTTGAAACACAGATTTTCAGAACTGAAGCATGTGCTAACGGGGCCACAGATGTACAGGAATTCTTAAAGCTATAGAAATATATTTTAAAACATATTATATGATGTAAAACATGCATCTGCCCCCTGTATTTTTAATCATGTTATGTTTCACAGTAGCTCTAAGATTAGAACAAAAAATGGATCCATATTAGCAAGAGAGAAAGTTTTCCATTAGCAGGCAATATTGGAAGATCTAACAACATGTCTACATGGAGTCCACAAGGATTTCAGTCCAGGATTTTTTCATTATGCTGCTAAATGATTTAACATACACAACGCCTATGAAACAATGTTATTTATTGCATACCTTCCTTCCAGAAAAGTACTTGAACAGTTGCAAAAAAGTACAACTGCATCATAAATTTCACTTTACCAAATGTATTAAAGATGAAAGCAACTGCTTTGTATTAAAGAATTGAATTGTGCCAAGCAACGAACTTAGTTTTAATTAAAAAAAAATTAAAACTATTGTATATTAGATTGATATACTTAAATCACAAGTCATTCCTTACCATACCATTGTTAGATTATTTGACAGCTTCAGTTATTAAAAGCTAAGGGCTAGATCACAGCCCTTTTGTTGCACTAATCATGTCTGCCACCAGTAATCACATAAGCTGTTTTAGAAGGTGCAACTATCCATGCCAATACTATAGTTCAGTATCATATTCTGAATTCATAGGGACAGGATAAGTCTTCTCTAACACTCTGGAGAGAGTATCAGGGTACATCTAGCATCAAAACCTGATGAGCCATACATTATGCCTATGCCGTTAGCAGATACTGTTGTGTCTTTCAGGTCTTCAGCAAGCAATATGGCACCACAGCTCTGCTGCTTAGTTAAAACCCAGTGGACGCAGTATCTCACTGCAGCTGTTCAGACATCATAGTTTATATCTGGGACAGTACACTACCGTTGCCCTGTCCCCTGCAGAGGGATAATCTGCATAATCACATCTCTTTGGCATGGGCCATCACCACCTCTTCCACATTGTAATCTTTCTAGCACCAATCCCTGTTGCTGGGTATATACAGCTTCACAATTTATTCTGGGAATGCACAATGCAACCAAGATTCCTTCCTTCACAGAGACACCTAACTGTCTGTACAATGCACTCAAGTAAGCAAAGTCATGATTTTGCCCTGAATATGTAAAGAACAAGCCACTAACATTTTATTATCTGATTGGTTTCTATGCTCCTTTCAGTTTGGGCAATCAAAATATACCTCCTACTTCATTTGTAAATATAGTCATTTTTTTTATTTTCCAGTGTGCCATGTCCTAAACATGACTGCAGTGTTTGGGCTGAAAACACTTGGATGGGATTAGTTATAGAAAATGTAACCTGATTATTTGTAAGATTACTGATATTTACCCTTTAGTAGAATCATTCCAAACAATGTTATATTCTTTTAAAAGTTGTTATAAAAACAATACACAATTTAAAGCAGAGGTTTCTTCTGCAAAATGAGAGCAGCTGTGATTCAAAAGAATCTTGCAGAGTTTGGGACTAAAAACCAGTTCCTGCTGTTGGATTTGGGCACTGGGATTCTTGTGATCACAAGGAACTGACTGCAGGATCACAGCTCAAGACTAAGGCAAGTACACTGAAGTGAAATCACAGGGAAACTTTATGTAATTAACTCTTTGAAGGAATGAGGTCTTCACTTATGTTCCTGTTCAGTGGATAGTTTTGGGGGGTGTTCTGTTCTGCTCTCTTCTTTGTTCTTTTCTGGGGAAGGTTATGTTTCTTTATTAAGTGAATTGGGGTTGTAGGTGGGTTGTTAGTTCTAGTTTCAATTTCTTACTAGTTTGTATCAATAATAGTTACTAAAAGCATAACATATCTAAAACTAAATACTCGTTAATAAAAGCATAACATTAAAACATATATATTGTTTTAAGTATAGATCCACAACTGACTGCCAAATACTGCTGTTGGATGAGCATATACAGGGTCTTCATAAAGTCCTTGTGCACTTTTCAACTTTAATAACTCAGGTTGTAGGTATGATAGAAACAATCTGTAAACAGCATTTAAAAGCAAATTTATTAAAGTTTTAGGACAACTCGAGTACACAATGCTAGACTTCATAAGTAATAACAAATTTATTCTTATTTCAGATCCATTGACAAACAAAAAATGTCTACTGTGGACAAGAAGGTAAACTGTGTCCTATGGCTAGCAGACTGGAAGTCCATATCAGCTGTGAGAAGAAAAAGGTGGTTATGTTGAAGTCTAGCACTGTGTACTCTAATTGTCCTAAAACTTTAATAAATTTGCTTTTAAATGCTGTTTACAGATTGTTTCTCTCATGCCTATAACCTAAGTTATTAAAGTTGAAAAGTGCACAAGGACTTTATGAAGACCCAGTATAGACACCCGTGCTGTGCACAGGCAAGGGGGGAAATTACTCATATTGTTTAAGAGGCAAGGATTCTTTTTTGAGTGATATCTTTAATTGGACCAACTGCATGGCTGGGAAAAAGTCAGACAGGTCCTGATGAAGAATGCTTTGCATTCAAAAGCTTGTCTGACTTTTATCCCAACTATGCAGTTGGTCCAATTAAAGATACTACCCAAAAAAAAGAATCCTTGCCTCTCAAACAATATGAGTAATTTCCCGTCTTGCATAATTCTTACCTCTTACATAATTTCTGGACAATCACGGACACAACATCACTGCAATACTATTAAACTGTTCAACCATTTGCTGAAAAAAAAGATTGTATGATGTAGAAGCAAACACAACACAGATAAGGGAACAGGAACAAGGAACAAAAGCCTTTTTCCCTTCATTTGCTTTGCATCCTCTCCACTCCCATGCAACTCCCCAAGAGGCAATAATGATATGAAATTAGGTAGAAGTGCTGGCTTTTTTGTTGTCTCTCCTACATTGACTAAACGATCCTTCGGCATGAAATGTATAAAGTACCCAACTCGAGGAATGAAATACAGTTCTCTTCATGGTATTAGATAGGATTTTTTTTTCAGCAAGGCTTGAGAAATTTGTTTTTCAAACTAAACAGAAAAATAAACACAAAACCTATCAAATCATGCTCCTGGATCAAATGGAGCTGGTTTCAAAGTTCAGACTTACAAGTTTGGCTGAAGAGCCAGGAAAGTAACTGAAACTGTAGAGGCAAACCACAATCAAGATGGGGTCTCTCAATCCAAGAAAATTAGCACAACCAGTACATTTTCTCCAGAACAATAAGCCATGATTTTTTATCTTTAATAAGGTTTATTTGCCTAGAATTTAATCTGTATTTTGTTGAAGAACCCAGATCTAGCGGAAACTAGGTGCTGCCAATTCTTTCAATTTAGTTGGAAGTCTTTCAATATTTGATACTTTTCAAAGTCCCAGTGCAAGTGGGTCAGTGTTTGTGCTCCCACGCAGATGGGCTATATCCCCTTAGGAGCCCCTCAGCCAGTTCAAACTATAATCCACAATTGGACTTAAGTGCTTGTGGCATCACCGGATGGCTTTGCTCCCTTTGGGACCCCCTCAGCCAGTAACACAAACAATAATCCTTGTTCAAAACAAAACAAAAATGAGCAAAACAAAACCTTTAGCTTTTCTCCACATGGCAGGAGAGGGCCTTTTAGCTCTGGCCCTTCCTAGATGCATGCTCCTCTGAGGTTCAGTCTGCCTCCTAGGCACAGACTGCTTATTCCCTAGATCAAGCTGCTTTCTTGCTTTCTCCCTGGGCTTTTAACTGCTTGGCTCCTACCCCAAGGGTGTCTGTCCCACATAGAGGCCCAAACTACCCTATTACATCCAACTTCTGAAGTCAAGTAATCACTTGAGGTCATCAGCTTTCATTTTTGGAGAGAGAAAAAAAATTCGGTTTCCAGATTTTGTGGTTGTACAGAAAAAATTGAAAGCATGTCACAAATCATAAAGGTTCAGAAAACAAAGGACAATATTTATCATTTTCTATTATATGTCCTGAGTTTGGGGACGGTGTGACTCATGATTTTTTTTCAACATTTGGAGTTGGCAATATTGCACATAACTATTTCTAACATATACTTGCCCTTTTATGTCTCATTTTTGGAACTGATTTGATGCAGTGATATATGAAGGCTGGAGCTCATCAGGGCATTGCCAAAGAAAACAGTATTTGGAAACAATATGTGCAACAGCCTTTCTTACTTCCATGAAACAATGAATGGAGTGAATAGAAATACTCTGGGAAATAGCGAATTGGGAAAGGGAAAAGTAAATGAGAGGTCACATACAAGAAGCCATGAGTTTCAGATGGAGCATCTGCTTTAATGCTATTAACAAATGATGCTAGGAGAGACATTTTGCAGATGTTTTAATTCCATTAGGATCTGCTAAATCACAAGAATAAAAATCAGATAGAAAAGTGCATTTTAGAGCCATTGTGCTAAGCTGGGGAAAGAGATAGAGAACCAAGGCAGAGCACCCTGTAGGGGCTATGCTCCTACCCTCCACGTAATACTCACAACATTTCTCAAAAACCTAAACAGGAAGTACAGCATTATTTGCACAAATACTGAAGAGCATGGGCTAGGAAGCATCCTCTACTCTATACATTTTTCCCCAAATACACTTTTCATACAATCTTGAATGAGCAACTCTTACTGCAAACTCCAGGTATATAATTGATCCAAATGTCAGCTGGCACAAGAACACCCACAAAAACTAACATGGAGTTGAAGCTCCCTGGGTGTCTCCCTTATTGTGTGGGTGGATGAGCTGCAAGAGACTAGCTAATTCACAAAAAGACTTTCTTTGGCAGGGATGAGGAAGGAGGAGTGCCATACCAAATAAAGCCAAGGGGCTGACTGCCAGTCACTTGAGCTTTAGCAGGAGACTCCGCCCAAAACCTAGGGAGGATATTGCTTGGGTGTCACCTGGATTACTCTGGGCTAATCAACTGGCCTTAGCGGAGGGGGTGCCAGAACTAAGCAAGGAGCCAGACTGGAGAGTTTGATTCAGTGACTCAGCTGGGAGCTCCAGACCAAGAGGAATCATAATCCAGCCCTCAACCATTTTTCAGCATACTAGAGCATCTGCAACTGGAACGAGGATTGACTCTTATCAGAAAGAAGATTGAGGTTCGGCTGTGGTTTCTCGAGCTATTTAATCAGGTCATACAGCCATTAATCTCTATATTTAGGTGCTAGGAATTGGAAATGTTGCATAATTGCCAGGAGGGTTTCCTCCTTATATTACCTGCTGACATGGGCTTGCACAGCTAAGAAAGAAAGTATTGGTTTCTCATTGAGAGCAGTATTTCTTCCTGGGGTTAGCTC
Organism: Alligator sinensis; assembly: GCF_000455745.1. Lineage (NCBI taxonomy): Eukaryota > Metazoa > Chordata > Crocodylia > Alligatoridae > Alligator > Alligator sinensis. The sequence continues at coordinate 1,153,798 of NW_005842413.1, read as the reverse complement.
CTGTTTCCCAAAAAGGAGCTTGTAAGAAGCAAAAGGCTTTTGCTTGGGAGTGGGATTAGAACCTGGTAACCCACTCTGAGGAGAAAAGTTTGAACCACTCCCTTTCCTTCAGATTTAACATGTAAAAGCCATTTTAAAACACATACTGGAGGAGAAGGCGAGATAAAGAGTGCAGACAGAAGTGCAGCTCCCAGCTGGGTTCTGAGTTACAATGTTACCCCAGATCAAACACAAGTTCACTGTTGGTTCCAGGGAGAGGGGAACTTAGCTGTGACTGGGACCCTGCAGCTAGGTTCCCACAGCAATGGCCAGGGCTCTCTGCCAGTGCTCATTGTTTTCAGAAAGGGTAGGAGGTTAAGGCAGCAGAGGGAGCTTGTTCCTGGGGCTACCCAGCAGGTGCTGAATGGTGCAGTGCGTGAATTGGAGTCCACCCACTGAGTGGCGGGGGGGGGGGCTGCAATACACCTGCTCCACCCTCCAGGGGGGGTTGAAAACCCCCCAGACAGAACTCCCTCCGCTCCCTTTCCCTCCTTCCATTCTGAAAATAGCGACAGTCTGGGAGCTTTGCAGACACAAGTTACAAAAGAAACTACATTTTGTAACATCTTTATCTGATACCACATGCAATGAGGGGTCAGATTTTCACCCAACTGGCCATTTTTGAAGCTGTTTGCAGCCATGCACTTGTGTTTGGTCACAGCTATAAACTGCTGTCTGTGGCCAGAGCAGGCAAAAATTGTCACTTCTGTCCGCACCTCAAATGAACAGGTATAATGCCAGGATTAACATACCTGCTATCACTACCTTTGAAGTCATCATCTGTGTGTCTGGGTATTTGTTTTTTTCACTCTCCATTTCTTACATTTTATACAGATTTTCAAGAGATCAATTCTATACAGAGTTTACTGGAAAACACTTGTAATACACTAATTTACTGCAAAGAGTCTTTAAAAACAAGTCATGAAATTTAATCTTAGAATTTGATTGGGCTATAATTATCCTCTTGAAACTCAATTTTGCCAGAGTCCCACCTCAAAAAATGAGTGAAACACAACATGACTCTGTGATTGAAACCTGTCTGCAGTCAATCCACATAACTGCCTTATACTTCACATGGACCTGCTCATCTTGTCAAGCAAAGAAAAATCTCATAATCAGTTTTAGCACCCCAGAGCCCTTCCAATTCTCAAAGTAATATTCCAAACAGCTCAAGTAGAGCACAATAATGCAGAGCTCGGCAACCGGCCTATTGTAACGCTATGAAAGAGAAGAACTTCAGATGATAGAGGCCATAAATTTATAAAATCCTGTTAGGCCATCCATACCATAGTATGAAACTCAAATGAGTACTTCACCCACCTGTCTGCCTCCCCCCCGCCGCTTAGAGCCCTGGGAAACAACTAGGGGACAAACAATTATCTAACTTTGTAAGTCAGTACGCTCAAAAATATAAGATAAAATCTTCAGTGAAAACAACTACACAAATTTTTAAGATTACAACAATATTGATATTAATTTAAATTAAGGATCCCACAAATGCTTTCCTCTTCACCCTGCAATAATGGTGTGTTGTTAAGTGAGACTTGAAGACCCTGGCTGTCTCTTCTAAGTAGGCACTTGTACCCCAACTGCCTATTTGGCTGAACCCCACTTCCAGTTACACTCTGGGTATATATTAGGATTGGTTTTGCTGAATTTTTCTTATTAGTTTCATACGGTGCTATTTGAGTTTCAAATAACAATTTAAAGTGTTTCATTATCTATCTGAAGTGAGTATGAAAGGTGAGTATCCTCATTTGAAATATCTTTAAAAATAACTTCTATTTGATGCAGCCTATTCTAAGAAAATCCTCCAAAAAAATAAAAAATTATGAGCTCCAGGAAAAGTACAATACTTGAGCCACAAGCCTGACCAAACAAAGGCAGAAATAGGAGATTTTGCATGCTGAACAGTTGGTTGGAAACAAAGAAACACAGAAAAATTAGCCTTCATTTAAATTGCTAGTGAATTTAGGGTGTAAGTAGGGTCCAAGTACAATCACATAAAAGTCACCATGCATGTACTAAGCAAAATGTGTTGCTCCTGATGTACTTGTTCATCTAGTGGTAATTCAAACCTTAGGAATAGAGGCAGGCTTCAGAAAACACAAGAGAGAGAAAATGTAACCTATCATCAAGAGTAAAGTGTTGACTGACTAATAAGGAATGCAGCTGGAATATAACAAGTCAAAGTGCAAGCAAAAAAATATCAACTTACATGTCTACTATGTGCATCTTAATTTTCAGTATGCTGATTTACTTCTTGTCTGAAAAAAAGCCTATGTAAACTAGCTAGGTGAAATCTAAAGATCAGGCATTAATGTTAATTTTTATGCAGATTTTTATAATACTGCATAGCACATCTATGTGCTCCCCTTTGGCCTACATCTAGGACCAATGCCAAATATTTCAGATACATCAAAAAGACAGTAAATGAATGGGTTTTGTTTTGGAAAGAAGCTAAAGAACAAGAGGCAGTATAAATTGGGTTAATTTTTTTAAAAGATTAGCTAGGTTCCCCATATTATAGATGCCAAACTCCTGGCTCAGATAATCAATTTCCTAGCCCTCATGTCATTGAAACTGTACTGCAGTTCATCTCTGCCAGAAGATCAGCTCTGCTGCAAAGAGAAACTGAGATATGCCAAGCAAATTCCTCCTTGCAGCAGGCTCCGTGTGCTTTGCACAAGGGAGGGCTGCTGAGCGAAACTCATAGAGTGTTTGCCAGAGTCCTTGTGTTATCCCTTTCATGTATTCTGCTGCACATCAGAGACCACAAGAGGACATACAGCAAGGTACAAAAATGCAAGACAGTGGGAAAGACTGAAAATGAGGGGAAAAAAGAGAAGCGGAGATTCATCATTTATCACTGGATTGCTATGTAGTCTTTGTACCAAAATCACAGGAACACACCGCAGTGTGGCGGGGGAGGAGGACACAGGGAGAGGAAGGAAAGAAGGAACAAAAGAAAGTCAGAGGCTTTCTTTCAAAAGAAATACAGATAGGAAATACAGACTACAGAAATAAGGTATTGCAAAAAGAGCAAGTATAGAAACAGAGTGAAACATCAGGGTCAAACTTTCAAATGTAACTACATAAAATCACTGAGGATCTCGGGGTGTTTTTACATATAACTCTTCAGCTATACTAAGTGCTATGGTATGTTGAGTGGAACTGATGTTAAAATGAGATTAGAGCAGTCACATGTTAAGGCTTAATGCCATCTCTGACCTGCATAACTGTGAATTGCCACTAGAAGGTTGGCAAGTAGGGACATGACTAGGGGCCACAACCGGATTTGCTCCTCACAGTAGAAGATGATGGTCCTCACTTTACTCTAACA
>NW_005842413.1:1111016-1150385 GCF_000455745.1 Alligator sinensis | reverse complement strand
CCTGCTCCTTATGAACTGAGACTTAAGGGTATTCATTTTGCTCCAGATCTGCAGCCAGTCCCCATAGGGCCCTGCTTCTGCCTGTGCCCTTGGCGATGATGGTGATGGTCCTCTCCTCATCCAAGATTGTGAGGATGTTCACCATGACTCCAGTTTCATGCCCACATGATGGGGTGCAAGGAAACATCCTTTGGCTCATTCTCTACCTTTGGTTGTCTCTAGTTGATGAAGATAGGTAGGTAGTATCTAGCACTGATCGCATTGAGTTGGGCACCCTGGGAGGAGGGAGAGTGGGCTTGGTGTGAGTACCACCCCTCAGGCAATAGAGTTCAAGGGGTGGAAAGTTTGTCCACACAGGATGAATCTATGTGTGCAATTAATGTGCTTGAATTTTCTGCTCAGAAAATTCAGGTGCATTAAATTGCATCCCCACACACAGTTGAACATACACCTGTCAGGAGCAAATTTACCCCCAGTGGGAGCAGTTCAGTCTAGGGCTGCTCCTGCCCTGCTGTGCCTCCCTGAAGCAGCTGGGGAGGGGCTTCAGACTCCCTTTCATGCCAGCCGCAGGCTGGAAGGGCTGGTCCCGATCTCTGTGGGGTTGGAGAGAGTGTCCAGGCTGCCAGGCAGCTGCCTCCCAGCCCCGTGGAGATTGGGACAGGTCCCAATCTCCACATGGCCTACAGGCACCACCTGGCAGCCAGAACAGCTCCCCCAGCCACATGGAAATCAGGACATGTCCTGATCTCCACATGGCTGGTAGGCAGCATCCTACCAAGCCAGGACAGCTCTCCCCGATCACTGTGGGCCCCTGCTGCCTAGGATGAGTGGGAGCAATTTGTTTCTGGTCAGTGTCTATACATATAGTTCAGCACATTAGTTTAATGCACTGATTTCTAGTACCTGAATCTACAGGTACTGGAAATTGGCACATTAGACTAATCTACTGCTCAGTAATTGCTATGCATGTGTAGATGGTGATACTTTACTATGCATTAGATTAGTCTAATGCACAGTAAAGTATCTTTTGTAGATGCATCCACAGAACAAGAAACAGGAGAAAAGAACGGTATATTCTGGGATGCTGGAAGACTGAAATTTGGTTGTTTTATCTGTGAAGAGCAGACACACGTTATTGTAACACAAGCTGGGTAATGCAGCTTACAGATAAATCTCACCTGAAGCAGTGTAATTTTAAGGTACAGTAAAATCTCTGTTACCCAGCATCCCTGGGGTAAGGGCAGCTGCCGCATGCGCAGCTTTCCCCCCTTCCCTACTTGCATCCGGCAGGCCAGCTGGGAATTCCAATCAGTGAAGTATCTGGTTATTTAAATGCCTGATGGCAGGGATTTTAATGTACCTGGAGGGTACTTAATACTAGTTTTCACACTTTAACATGGGGACAATTCAATATTAAGAGCTCTTAATATAGCCTAAACCTAATGTGCAATAACACTTCAGTACCATTTTCCAGAGGTTCTAGGGCACCTAAGAACTCACATTTCATTCTCATTGATTGAGACACAAAGGGATTTTTATAAGTTTGACTAAAAGAAAAATACAGAGAGGAACAGAAGAATTATATAAACAGACTAGGAATAGACACAAAGAAAACAGGAGAAAGCAGAAACAAAAGTAGAGTATAGGAAAATCATTCTAGCAGTCTTCCAAGGAGATCCATAACATATTTCTATTAAAGGGTATTGAAAACACAAGTTACCTTGTATGTGTTTATCAACTATGGGTGCTTATACACATGCAGTGAGGCTGCTCTGTTGCACTGTAATTAGAGTGCATTGGAGCAGATTGATTAATCAAGTCTACTGGAGCATGGTAATCCCGTGCTCCAGCAGACTCCAGCGTCATATGTATCAGTGTCCCCACACTGAAAAATGGCAGTGGGGGTGCTTTAAGTAAAGCTAGGGCACTTTAACTAAAGCCATTTTTCAGTGTAGGGATGCTGATACATGTGATGCTCCAGGTGCTTTAATTAGAGGCTTGGAACTGCTTTAATTAAAACACTTCCCCCCACCCCTGCGAGCACTTGTATAAACGCCGTATGTGTTTAATTCAAATTCAGTATAATATAGTTCAATTATTATTTAAAAATTGTATTTTGCTTTTATTGGGTATGCTACACTCCTGGTGGAAAACAATACATGCAGTGTGGACCAAAGATTGTTATATAGTATAGCTTGACTTCAAAGTAATTTGGTCCTTGTCAATAAAGAAGTTTCATATACATATGCAAAGCGCTGTCCTTTTTACTATTACAAACATCATTACAAATTGTATGACTGAAAACAGACACACTTCACAGACTGAGAACTAAATGCAGCATGTTTTAACCCACTTTAAAATTTCAGGACAAAACCTGCTTGAACTTTTAAAATGCACTTCTAAATTAAATTTCCCACAATACAACTATGCAGTGTGAATGGCAGACACTGGTATTGTAGAAGCTATAACTATGCTACCTCTTCAAATTGTATTTGTACTTAAAATTTTTTGTCTTCACTTTGATCAATTTAAGTCCCTTAGTATTTCAGGGCTGTAAATTAACATGTTAACTTCATCAAGACATACTCATAGTTCTGTCACTCAATGATAGTGTAAAACTGCATTGTAATGTAAATTTTCATAAATATATGAAAATATTCCTTAGGTTTATAGCTCAGCCTTCACTTTGAAAATTAGACCAAGCAGCTTGGCAACCATGCCTTAACTAGACACCAAGATCGTACTGAGTTACACTGCATCGTGACAATTTCCTTCATTCACACCATTCATGTAGCAAAAATGTTGCTGTCTAACAAAATGAAGTGATTATGAAAATTGTACTGCAGCATGACACCATGTGGTAAAATGCCCTGGGGGAAGAGTTTAATTGTAGAAGTTCACATAAAATGTTGAACATGGAGTAAATTAATCTGGACCCAAACTAATATACAAGGTAGTAGAACGCTAGGAATAGTTCACAACTGTACTCCCATTTAGACTGGCTTTTGGAAGTGAATCTAGTCCAAAATCAGCTTAATGAAACAAGGAATGCTGTTTTGTAAGCAGGGTACAACGGATAACAATAACATTTAAAAGTGTAGTAGAAGTTATCTTTAATATTTCAGTAGTCTGCTCACATTACTTCCAGAGACCAGTGAGAGCTGAACAGCTCCAAAATAAATATAAAAAGAGCATTATTGTGCAGAAGGCACCAAACCAAGATGAGGGACCAGAGCATAAGATTGATTTCAGTCTCACATTGGAACCATATGAGTTATCATCTCCTCTTCCTGATAAGGAGAGAGGCAATGTGTGACAATATTACCCTGAGTACAATCAGCACCACTGTTTTAGTTTTTTCAGTAGCAAAGGCAAGTGAAATGATGCACTCGTAGCATTGTGAAAAGGGGTGATTTTAGACTCTGCCCCTTGCCACTGAAGTGAACAGGAGCTTCAAGCAGAAACTTCAGGGATGCAGGATCAAGTTGTCTTTAAAAAAACCCCCATGGTTTATGAGGTTTATTTTTATGCTTATTCATTATTATTGTCCAGTAATAATACAGTCATAACAACTGTCTGGATATGAGTTGTGGCCCATGTTCTAAAGCAAGGAGTTTCAAAGTCACCTGGGACCCCAGGCCAGATCCAGACTGTGAGGTTTCCTGCGGGTTGGTGGTTGCAGCCAGTATAGTAGCCATGGCAGTGGTGGTAATCATTGTGTTGGCAGTGGGGAAAGCAACTATGGGCCATTCAGACACTTGCCATGGTGGAGGTGTGCAAGCAGCAGCAGGCCAGGCAGTCACAGGGCAACAGACTGTTCCATTGTGCAGACCTCACTTACCTGCCTGGGGCCTGGTCTATGATCAACATGGCGGTCCACACCTACTGCTAGTCTGGTCCCCAACTTCCAGTAGCCTGCTGGGCCAGATGGAGCCACTCTATGGGCCAGATCCTGCCTGTGATGGCCCTACTCTCAGGGGATAACATGAGCTATCATCCACTGATAAGGGAAGATAAACCAGGCCTAACATTTGTAAACTAACCACCTACTGTGTAGGACAGGGCAGAAAAGAATTATCCTAAAACTGTTCTTCAGATTCCTTTGTTTTCGACAAAATAAAACTACCATTTTAAGTTTGAACACTCAATCCAAATAGGAACACTAGCATTAATGGCTCTTGCTGCAACATTCATTTTAATCAATAAAAAAAATTACCTAAGAAAAAGTGATGTGCTTTTTAAACAATCATAATAAAAAGATACTGGCCAAAGAAGGCATAAAACTACCAATGCTGCTTTTAATGTTATATATTCATGCCATTAAAAACAGCACGGTTATCCTCATTTGAGGAATATATGGGCTTTCACACGCGTGCGCGCGCACACATGCAAGGACTTAATAGATCCTTCTGGGTCACCTTGTTTCACTCCATAAAAAACGGACAAGTCATCACATCAGCTGCAAATAATGAAGGAAAAAATTAAATTTTGAGCCAGCCAACCTGGGATCCAATCCAACTCTCACTGTAGAAAATGGAAAAAATTCCTACAGACTTCAAAACAAGTTGTACTTTCCCTCTCAACAGTGCTACTTGAAAGGGTGACAAATATACTAATCTCCATCCAGAAGCAGTGAAATAAGCATCAATTAAAATGCATTGCATCTGTCCACATTGTACTTTGTGTCAATGAAATAAATATAATAGTTTATATACAAAATAAAGACACAAATGCAATTACAAATTTAGCTTTAGATACTGTATATTCAAAAGCTCTAAATATTGCAAGTACAAAAGGAAAAAAGTATCAATTACAACTGTGGCTATTATTATTTGACTTCAAAAGACAAAAAATAAGACTATGTATACATATAAAAATATATTTTTAAAATCCCTCCTGCTCTGTTGACATTTAGGAATGTCTTGGAATATCCTGACAAAGTATGCAAGTTGTAGGATCATTCTACAAATTTAAATGGAAATTACTCAGAATTCTGACCAACCTCTTTGCTACCTTTCCAAGGCAAACAGGATTTAGCTTTGCAATTCCTGTTTTAGAAGCTTCCATTTTTTTTCTATAACCATTGCATTAATGTTTTAGCTGTTAAAAACATGAAACAGTTTAGGGAATGGTCATGCACGTAGTTATTTATGGACAACACAGACTCTCAAGGAAATAGTTCTACTCAGGGATTTTGATGATATAAACAACTAGACAGACACTTGACTGGCATGGTTTAGTCAGGGATGATCTTGCCTTGAGCCAGGGGTTGAACTAGATGACCTCAAAAGGTTCCTTCCACCCTAATACTCTGATGATGTGATTCTATTTACATATAATTGTGCCTATAGGAGTTTTTGCAAAACAAAATTCTAGTTAGCTAGCTAGCTAGCTAAGGAAAAAAAAATATTTCCATGATCTCTGACGATACTGGAAATAGCTGAAAACATAACACTGAGTAATCAATTCCCTTTCAAAACTACGCATTGCAAGATTGATTCCCACAGGGGAAAAAAAAACACCATTCAAACTCAAAGGACAAAAGCATAGATGGGTGTTAACCGAGTCATATTCCTCAGGCTCCAAAAATGGAGGGGTTCCCAGGTTTGCAAGCTGAATTTTGAAGCCTGGACATTGTCACAACCCAAAGGGTGTGATTTTTGTTTTTGTGTGCTTCGGCACTGCTAAATTGTCCCCGCTAAATTGCAGCTTCTTTGCATGGTGGTGTTTTCTGCTGCAAAAGAGAACCCCGGTGCAAGGGAGAATTTCCCGCCAATTTGAAGCTTTCTTTGCAGGGTGCATTTCTTTGTTGCAGCACAGAAATGCTCGTTGCAAAGAGTTCCCACCATTTGTATGCTAATTCGAGTCCCATTATTGGCCAGTTCTAAATTATTCACACGTGGCGGCTAGTGATTGGCTTGCTAGCCGTATAAGAGGCTTGAGTGGTTTCCGCCCAAGTTGGAGGACTCTACGAACAAGGGAGGAGGAGACTTCACGCTGTGTGAAGATCTCTAAACGCTGCGGATCCTTACGGACCCAGTGCATTTAAAGCAGGCAACGGAGGTCTGATCACCCTCTAGCCTCTCCCCGTCGCCGAGCGCAATCCAGATGTATCCCTTCCCGTGCGCAAAAGAACTGGACCCACGGGGCCTAGCAAACTCCGTGTGAATGAGTGAGCAGAAGAACCCACTGAGCCTAGCAAACTTCGTGTGAGTTTATTCAGAGCTCTTCCGGACGAGTACTTTCTTCGGCTGACATGACGGGCTCGTGTGTTCAGAGCCTTCAGCCGGATTGGGCTAGAGTTCACGAGTCTAGAACTCTTGTCTGCCTCTCTTCTTTCCTGTCTGTAACCGCAACTTAAGCAAGTTTTCAGCCTGCACCACTGCCGTCTCGGTGTAAGTAAACAATCTTTTAAACTACCGATACGCGTTTGTGCCTAATTCCATCTCGACAGCCTTCCCTCTCCGACCCGGCATGCCCGGGCTGCTGGCCACAGCCCGCGTGCAGTGCGGAAAAGGGCTCGGGTCGCTCCCGGCCCGCACAGACATGTGCCTTAGGACTTAAAGGCCTGAGGACTTAAATTTACTTGGAGCTTCTGGAAATGTTATCTGTATCAGTGTTGGCACTAGAGAGAATATTTCCATCTGTGAATAAGACACAAGTGCAAATAGATGTTACTTGGAAAAAATATTTTCAGGTTCAACATTTTTCTAAAAGCCTATATTTAAATAATAATTTTTAAAAATGTATCAGTTACCCCTAGAAACCAGCCGTATTCTTCAGACTGGAATGGGAAACAGTTCATGGAGCCAAATGTTTTTCTATAGTGACTAGCAAAGTACCTCCATGTATCTTTGCCTGAAGACTATACACAGAGAAATGCTAATGTTTTTCTTCTCAAAATTCTATTTTTCAATTATCTGGTGAATCCTGCTTTGTGCTTTTACTACAAGGAAGCTCAAAGAATCCCTATTTGATAAAACTTGCAGAATAACAAAGACTACATCAACAGTTCCCAAGTCATGTTGCCATAGCTCAGCTAGTGTATTACAGATATTGTATATCAGCCATTAAGCTTTGATCATGTTTTTCCCTGAAATCAATAACAAGACTTCCAGAAGAATTGGACTCTTAATGCATGCAAATAATATACTGTGGTAAAGAGAACTGCTCTTTGTTAAATGAAATAGCACAGCTTGAGAGGCATGTTTTGAAAGCAAACAAAACAAACAATAGACTATGGGCCAGAAGAGGTTACCACATTTTTGAAGGCTAGGTTATCCTCTTAACTCTTGAAAAGGAATGTCAGAAACAATCTGCAGTACCTTCCTTTTCTGGACTGTCCATTGCAGCATCCCCATCCTGGGTAAGCCAAGGGATTTTCTGGCATTGGATTTAATGCATACGTATAAAAGGGCTGTGGAAGAGTCCTAGTGAGATATGCAGGCTACCAGCATTACAGGACCACCCAAGCAGGGTCAGGTGAGATTTGCTTGCAGCTGCCCAGACTCTGCTGTTTTAGCTTCCAGCCCGGGGAGCTAGCATTGTGAACAATTCAATGTTGCCACTGAGGGGTTCTGTTTGTTTGGATTCTGTTTGTTTTTAAGCATAGCCGGGGAGAATAAAACAATTCTCTAAGTTAAATAATTGGCCTTCTAAAACTAATGGGCCGGGTCAGACCAATATTACAGTACCACTTCTGATCTGCCCCTGGAAGAGAGCAGAGCACAGCTGAAAGTCATTAAACTGAAGTGAAATAGATTAACTGAGTACATAAACTGCCTGATCTTTCTGTAAAATGGAGCAGGGGATTCGTGAGATCTGTAATCCTGGCATGCCAGTCTTTTTCTTATAGTCTGCAAAGATATTTGAGTCTGTTTTAGGTGCATCAGACTATGTTTCCTTCTATAGCCACGGGAGGTTTGAAAACAATGGTCTTTACAGAAATGTTGAACTAACCTAGGCACCAATTACACTGGACTTTTGAGACAACTGCATCAAGCACTGTGCTCCCTGTGGTTTCAAGGTACCTCATCCACAAGTGCTGAAATTTCATGCCTCCCCTCTCCCACAAAATGCAGCGTCTACAGTAGCACCAGTGACACGGGTAGAGAGGGGGAAGCAAATATTCAAAACCTGTGATTGATTAAACTTTGAGCGTACCAGCAAACAAAATAAATTAAAGCTTCTTACAATACCTGATGTAAATGATTTTGTGCATACATTGTCAGTTAAATAATATATTGCAAGATGGAGCATAAATCCTAATCCTTATCACGTAGCAGCAAATAGACAAAAAATATTTTAACAGTCAAAGCATCATTTCCAGGTGCTATCGTAAGTCTTATTCACTCTGCTTAGGGGATAAATACAGTGGAGAACATAGCACCTTAGAAACCCATACCCACATTTCCCACAAATCATGCAAACAATGAATTTATATGCAGTACAACCTACAAGGTAGTACAGCATTTGCTATATTATCCTCAGGGTGTGGACAGCCACAACAGTTCAACTGGCTTAAATACAGTTTAAACCTCAAGTATCCAGATACACAAGCCAGTTCAGAACAATTTAAACCTCCTAAACCACAAACATCCAGACATATATTGCCCAGTTTAGAACAGTTTAAAACTCCTGAACCTTTTAAAAAACCACTTGGATAATCAAGTAGCATTTTGAACTAGTTGTTGATGAACCAGTTCAGTGTTAGTTGCAGAAACCAAGTTTTCCATTTTTTCCATGACCAATGTCTGGCCAGTCTTCCAGGCATCCCACACTGCACTGTTCCTCACCCCACAGCCCACACCTGGAAGGCTCTGGTACACAGCCAGCTCTCTACTGCCCCAAACTATTGCTTGCACTTGACTTCAGTGTCCCTGGCTGGGAGCTCTGGGGGCAGATCTGCCATGGAGGGCTGCAGCCATGGTCCCGTCCAGCACATTTGCACATGAGGATGCTGAACAGTACCAACAGCACAGAGCACCGGGAGCCCTGATAGTAGATAGGGGCAGAATGGGGCAGGGCTTGGAGGGATAGAGCAGAGGCCCATGGCTCTGCCCCATCCCCTATGTGAAGACGCTGGACCCAGCTAGGAGCAGTCCCTGTGTGGCACCCCCAGGCTCCATCAGCCCATGCTGTGCAACCACACGGTGCCTTCCTCCACTGTCGGCAGCCACCTGGGGATGCCACATGCAGCCTGGGCCTTGGCAGTGGCCACAACAGCAAGGCACAAGACAGCAGTGGACAGCCATCCCAGCTCATCCCATGCAGTTGCCCGAGCCCTCGCCCATCCCCTCTCCCAGCCCCAGCTCCCCCAGCCCAAGCAGGAGGAGCAGTGCTCAGACCAGCCTGCCCCTCCAGCCTCCAGCCACTGCTCAGGACACAGGCCGGGTACATGCAGATGGGCAGGGTGGCACCAATCAGAGATGTTTGCTTCATTTTTTTTACCAACTGGCCAGGATGCTAGGATGGCCTACAAAATCTGGGACTGTCCCAGCCAAACTGGAACATATGGTCACCCTAGGAATATATCAACCCGTGGTCTATTTCCTAGAATAGTAGTAAATTATTGAGTGACTTAGGGGAAGTACCTTTAAAACCAGAAAAGGCTTTGGCAGCTCTAGACCATCCAGCCTCCCACAGGAACCCAGAAGCAGGTGTCCACATAGCTCCTGGCCCTATACACAGTCAGGGTGTCACCATGCAGATTAAACAAAAAAAATGTACAAATGGGTCTTTATTGAACTCCGTGCTAGTGAGAAAGAGAAGGAGAAAATTGCAATTGGCCTGGATGTTCATTATGACCCCCCTTTGTCAGTTCAACAGGACTGCAATGTCTAAAAGGTGACGGTTTTATACTTGGAGCCCTTAGCAACGCACATGTTGATACCTCTGACCCAGGACAACTGTGAAGCAGTTGCTAAGAAGTGATATTCAAATACCTGAGGGCTCTTGAAGTGATATTCAAACACCCGAGGCCTCTTGAATCTAGCAAGGATGCAACAGGATCCAATGAATGAAATTTGAAGCTACAAAACATCAGTACTGGAAATAAAGCAGATTTTTTTTTTTTTTTTTTTACCCTTGAGAGTAATTAATTGCTTGGAGAACGTACCAAGAATTGTGACAAAGTAAGTGTTCTCCATCACTAAGATTAGATACATCTCTGAAATATATCCTTTATTTCCACGGCAAGTTACTGAGACTGAATTAGGCACAATGAAAGACTTGTTGGAGTGCTATGATGTGGATGTGTTATATGCAGGAGACCAGGCTATATAATTGCTAGAGTCCCCCCATTTGTCCTTGAAGCCCACGAACTGAGCAAAACTATCCTTTTAACCCCATTGTTTACTTAAACAGGATGGATGTAGAGTCACTCAGGCTTTAAATGAAGACAGTTGAATGGATTCCCAAGATGGCTGAAATCCTGGCCCTACTGAATCCAGTGGGAGTTCTGTTGTGGGTGGTTAATTGGCAACCTTAACTAAATCGTTTAAATCCACACATGATTTAATCCTTATGTTATATCAGTTTACATTTCTGCAGAAGTCATGATTCTTGCACAATGGAAATGTACCCTTTTCTGAAAGAACTAGGGATTTTTCTATACATAACTGTAATAATTTCCAGTGTCAACTTCAATCAGTTTATAATATGCCCCATTGTTTTTCTTCATGAATTAAGAAATTAATTAGTGCAACCAGCTCATTTGCAACAGTATCAGCACAAAATCCATTACTGCAATCAGAAGATTTCAAAAATTGTGTACCTTGTACTATTAAAACCTAATTTACAATCCACCACCTCCAGATTCTTCTAATACTATTAGGTATTTTCTCAGACCAGATGAAAACTGTCTTGCATGCAAAACCTTATCTAACCTTATCCCAATTATGCATGTAGTCCAATAAAAGATATCACCCTACAAAAACCTTGCCTCTCACATAATTCCTGGACCATCATGGCTACAATATCACTCTAACACTACCGTTAGATATTCAGTAATACAATGCCTCAGTTCCACAAGAAATAAATACATATGCACAGGGACAAGTTTGATTTTTTCTTTGAATAAAAAAAATGAAAATGAAATTCTTCCAAGAAAGTGACTGTTTTGAAGGTAAGGATCTAAATGAAAATATTTTGGAAAATGTTCACTTTCAATTAAACTCTTAAGAAAAAGAGGCAAGAAAATGTGGAGTACTGAATATTAGCAGCATCCGGCCACTAACAGAATCATAATAGATATGATTGTGAAAAGGATTACCTTATGGGACTGTCTCTGGCTGTTCTTCTGAAGGCTTTTCAGTACACGTATTTACTTCTTATCTGTGCACCAGGAGTCCTGGTACTATTCTCTGTACCAATAGTGGGTTTTTTGTTCCATTTGTGATAGACCAAGTCAGAATTTTAAAAATGGTTAAGAATAGATATCACCAATGCACCTGTTCAATCACAAGAGCCTCTTGCTCTGAACTGAAAAGGTAAACTTATTTATTTTTACAGTTCACTCTAAATTAATATAAAACAGTTCACTAGGGCACAAACAAATTCTGGTATGTGATATCAGGACTTTTCAGGACCTAAGACTTCTCCAGTACCAGTCCACATCCAAACAAGGTCAGTATTAGAAAAAAAAAAAATTCTTTCTAATTTGAACCTGACTTAGTTTCTTATATGAAATCAATGGCTGGCCTCAACTCTGGTCAGCAGAAAAGCATTGCCATTGCAACCCATCAATTGATGCCATGACCGGCAATGAACCAATTTCAGTACATGCACAAAGTACTGAATGGGTATAAAATATGAACTAGTCTAGACTGATCCTTTCTGGGCTGCCAGGCACAGCTCTGGTTGAGTTTCCTCAGTAACACTCATCAGGTTCCTTAGTCCAATTGGATTGGCTGCTGCACTGCTCTCCCATAGGCTGTGGCACACTTTTTGCACACAGACTTCAGTTCATTAACCCTTCATAGGAGTGGAGCCCCAGAGCTCAGATGGCTTAGGCCTCCAGGACCAATACTGTCTCCAGTCCTTCAGTTCTCAATCCCTCTCTCCTATATGTGGTTTATCCTCTGACTCACAGACTATATCTTTCCACGTGTACTTTAAATCAGCTTTTTCAAACCTTAACCGGTCCTGCATATAAACAGTGTCCCCTCTGATACTCTCTTGGCACCATGCTCTATGAGTATCTTATGTTTATAATGCCAGTACCAACCCCTGGTTTCCTTTGAACTGCTTCTGAGGACCTTCTACTGCTCCAAGTCCCCTTTCTGAAGTTACCTGGTTAAACTGGTTTCCCACCACAGACACCTTCCTTGGCATATAGGTTGTTCAGTAGTCAAATTACTACTGAACAAGCCATTACAATTAATATTATCCCATTATCTGGGGTCTAGGAATCATATATAACAGAACTGATAGTAAATGGTGGATTACAGATGCACCAAGGCCCACATAAAACAGAAATCTCAGGACATAAACCAAATTTCATAATGTGTTTACAGCTAGATCACCAAATTGTCACCCTGGTCAGTGGTTGATGGTGTGAGTAATTAACTTGCACTGCCCACAACATAAATCATCAATGGATAAATGGAGACTTTCATTTTCAACCCTTAATCTCACATCTTTAATAATGTACCTTAATTGTAAAAAATTTATGAGGAAACTTTACTACTTTAACTGGATTTGTACATGTGTTTTAGTCCTGAAAAATATAACACATCAAAGCTTCAGTTCTTCAAACACAATCCATACTTTTGGCTCAATAGCTCATAATGGCTGCTTGGATGAATTTGTCAGAAAAATACAATGCAATCAAAAAAAGGTCAATTAAATTCGAGAGAATATTGTCTCACATGTATAAGATATTAATGCACTTTTTAACCTTATTTCTAGCCTACCTTGATCAAATATAATTGAGGGTTATGAATTAGAAAGGATATTTTTTCCTTCAAATACAAGTTAGTAATAGGGATTGGATGTGGAGTAGCAGTATGAATATCGATTCCTAGAGACTCAACAAAATTGTAAACGAACTACAGTGAAACATACCACACTACAAGGGTAAACTATAACAGCAAGCACGCAACCACGAATCACAAACAAAACATGTTAAGTAAAAGAAGAAAACGGCTTTTGCCACTTTCTGGCTGAAAAGCCTCTGTCTCTTCTAGGGACTGCATTCATTCTAAAAATATCTGTTTACCTCCTGCAAGGTTTATGTAACAAAGGAAAATATAGGTGATCAAAATCATTGTTACATATTTCCATTTAAGACATCTTGTGCTGAAAACTGTAGTTCTGTAATCAAATATTTCAGTGTCTTTCTGCCCACTGACTTTCTGTCTATTCAAACATTGTACATGAACAGTAGATTAACAGCCCTGGAAGGTGATTTGTGTAAGTATTTACTGTTGTAAAAGTAGCAAATGAAAATTTACTGTTAATAAAATATAATTTACTGATAATAAAATCAACAGCTTTGCCCCGTAATGACTGCTCCCTTGGACAGATGTATTTTTCAACCATTAGGTACAGCCACTCAAAAAGCCCAAGGTGAAATCGATCTAAGTTACATGGTTTTCTGTAAGAGGCATAGTTTAGATCAGTAGTTAATAGAACACACAATTCACCGTTTGGTGGGGAGGAGGGGGCAAATCTTAGACCAGGTTCCACCATTTTTAAATCAGTCTATATGTGCTGAATTTCTGTTCTGTTACAAGTACAGACCAGTTTCTGATCACTTATACCAGCAAAT
Organism: Alligator sinensis; assembly: GCF_000455745.1. Classification (NCBI taxonomy): domain Eukaryota; kingdom Metazoa; phylum Chordata; order Crocodylia; family Alligatoridae; genus Alligator; species Alligator sinensis. The sequence continues at coordinate 1,136,614 of NW_005842413.1, read as the reverse complement.
GTCTGTATCTGACCAAGATGACTTAATAAAACTAAAATATCAATGACCATCAAAAAGTATAGATTCATACAAAAAAAATTGCTGTTCCACATACTGTAGATTTTGTTTTTAAACATCCCATTTAATACAGATAGACAAAATTAAATAAATAAATGGTTTTAATTTCAGTATGCAATGGAGTATGTCTACCTGATATATCCTCTGACAAATGACAGGCAAAGGCTGAAGGAAGGAAGCATGCTTTGTATACCATCAATTAAAGGAAGGCGGTTCATTAATCTTTACTGTCAATGCCAGAGTTCTGCTTGGCTGGCTTTTGCTGTATGCAGCTTGTTGCATATGTTTTAGACAGAGACCAAACCAGACGAGTTCACCTTGATGCTCTCTCAAAATGTCTAAGTGAATCTTCTATAGAAGAGAGATTCTTAACGGTAGGAGGGCCTCTCTGTCATAGTTTCATGTCTTGATCAGTCTTCTTCCCACCCATTTTAAGTTCAAATATTCAACTGACCCAGATACTTTTAACCACTGTCAACACCCAATTGTTCTGTTTCCTTAGTTAGTTAATTCCTTCTCAGTGTTCATTGCTTTCTGTTACAAAACAAAATGCATCTGCAGAACATAGTACTTTATTTTTCTTGTATATGGCAATTATTCAAGTATCATTGATAAAACAGACTTTGAGGAACCTATTCTAGGTATTATATTTATTTTAAATATTACTACTAACTACAGTAGGCTTCCCCGTATGGGCTTCCCAGTAATAGGTGGCTTCTCAATAGGAATGACAATTCCATGGGACACCAAATTCACTGGATTGTCTCCAGCAGGACAACATAAAAATCCAGAATTGATTTTAAGGCATGCCATGTTGATACAGTGCCAGGATTTCAGGATGTTGCATCCATGTATGAGATTTTTGCATTGTGATAACTAGTCACTACATGATGATGCAAAATATGATTTGAAAATACAAAAGAGAGCATCAGAAATTAATGTATTTTGGAGAAGCCCACTCCAAAATAAACTTGGCAAGTTTTGCATGTCCTGTTTTCCTCATTTTAAACATTTTGAATCACATGTTTAAAAGGAATACTATCTTGATATGTTGCAATTTAACAAGTAATCACTGGGTACTAGTCGGGTGACCCTCCTGTTTGTCTCAATGTCTAAAATTTACCCGTTGTCATTACCAACTTAAAACTCTGTGGCAAGGTAAAACTCCATACACATAAGACCAAGCTTGACCACCCACAATACTAGATTAGGGGCATCAACCTACAGTCTGAGGGCCAGATTCAGCCTGCAATGAACTTGGATCCCACTTGAACAGGTCTGATTCAGTTGGAGGCCTTACTAAGGAAGCAATTTAAAGCTTTGTGCTCTGTATCCTTTGTGTTGAATTTGCCATTCACTGTTGCCATTTGCCAAGGTTTTAGGAAGCAGCCAGCAAGTAGAGGGGGACATGGATCATGGACAAGACTGGAGGAGCAGGGGATCAGTGGCAAGGGGATGGCAACCTGCAACAACAGCCAGGTGACAAGCACTGAGCCCACTGCTTTAAAGGTTACTAATGCATGCATGTAACAATGGGCATATGGCCTCCATTTTGAATGACAAAAATTGTGTTCACTTTTTGTTTCAGTTATTTTACTACCTATCCCTCCACATGCCTGTCTTTTTCAGTGATTTATAGGCAACAACAATAATCCCTTAGGCTCCTGACAGACATGCAAGTAAAGGCGCAGTGGGATCTGATGTGTGATCCCCACAACTGTGCTTCCTGCCATGCCACACAATCAGATAAATTACTTGCTTAGATATTGTAAATGGACATTTTTAAAGTAGAAAACAAAAAGGAGGTGCTCTTTGACCATTTATTTAATTTTGTATATCAGTTATTGTGAAAGAGAAAATATAAAGGCAAGAGTGTAATGGCATAATCCTGGCTCTCCCTGCATGGGCAAGTAGCAAGGTCTTGTGGCTGCTGGGGCTCCCAGCCATGAAATCGTACCATGCTGAGAGCAGTCAGCTGACTCCCAGCTGTGAGAGTGCATGGCGCACCCCTGTGACTGGGAGCCCAGATCAGCTGACAACTCAACACACGGTGTGCCCCAGTGGCTGGGAGCCCCACCAGCTGACAGGATCCTAGCTGTACCCCCATGGCTGGGAGCCCCAGTCTCACCATATTCAATTAAGAGTGTGATAGGAAGCAGCCAAAAAGTTTAGACATTTATTTTTGGTAATAATTTTGTGGCTTATTCCTTGTTTTGTCATGCCATTAATTGTATTAATGTGTGACTGGGTAACAATTTAAGATGTGATTAACTGATTCATCATGTCTTATGTGTAATGTGTACCATGGGCCTTAAGCAGCAACAGCGAATTCTGTAAATGACATTACTATTGTGGCTCTTTGTTAATCTCAATTTTTCTGGACTGCATTCAACTTGTCCTTTATAGGACATGCCACTTAATTTCCCAGTATTCCATTAAGTTACTTTATTTTCTTTCCCAGTAACTGTTATACAAAATTAAATAAATGGCCATAGAACAGATCTTTATTGTTTTCCACTTTTAAAATGTCCATCTACAATAGCTAAACAAGTGATTTATCTGCTAGATAGCTTGACAACATAAAAGTTTCTTAAGAGTAATTTATTCATTTAGTAAAGGGCCCTTTCATAAAAAATCTGTAAAAATAGACACAATACTTAATGCCTTGTCAACTCTATTCCAAGCAGAAAGAACTTATATTCTGAACAGTAATTAGGCATTTATTTCACTGTATTTTATTCCAAGTTTCATAATTAATTAACTCAAAGTTCTCCTATACATGAATAATCCTATCTTTATTTATATGCATGTATCTAAACAGATATTAATTAGTATCTTCTAAACTGAAAGGCAATAGACTGATAAAATGTTTGTAAAATACAGTCACGATTAAATTACTACTGGAAAGGGCACTTTGACAGCCCTTTAATTTATTCATTCTAACTTTAAAATGTGAACTTTGTGCTCTTAAAAATTACTAAATCTGTATCTCTCTACATATTGTATGTATTAGTCAATGGAAACTTTAGCCTTTTGCCAATGGGCATAGAATCAATTCAGTATTGCCATGACTAACAGTTTTTGAATAATCTAGTACTGTACTTCAATTTTATGCATGTAACTCCCACAATAACAGCAAAACTGTATACTATCATTATCAGAAACCGTATTAGCCATCATTACCAGACAAAAGGCACATGAAGAATTGTGCAGCTTCTTCCTTTTCTATTGTTATCTTGGACTGCAACTTATTGCAGATCTCATAGGCTAAGATAAAGATTTGAAGATATGCAGAGGGACACTTACCTTCTTGTTCACATATATGCATGCAATTAGTAAAGTAACTGGGGGGGGGAGGGTACGACTGAGGTAGCAATCCAGGGTGTCACCATTGCTGGGGGATGGGAAGGGTGTAAGTAGTGAGGAAAAAAAGTTGCTGCAGCAGCAGGCAAAGCTATTCCATGGGTCGTGGCTGCCGCAGGCATGGAACTGCCTTGCTCTACCCTAACATGCAATGAGCCCAGATTTTTTCAAGCATTGTATGATCAAGTGTTAGAACTAAAAAACCAACATGTGTCAATGTTCAGACCCACACACACATACAAACTAGGGGTGTGCAAAGCAGGCCCTATTCAATTTGGATTTGGCCCGAATCAGGGACAGTGATTCGATTCGTTGATTCGGATCACTGTCCCCAATTCCATTCGGCCAAATCCAAATCTGAAGATTCAATGCTGATTCAGAGAATCGCTGATTCAGACATAGACACGCTTGGTGACTGGCCGCAGGAGGACCCTGGCTGGCCTCTCCCCAGACCAGGAGGCTCCAGTTGCCGAGCCAGGAGGTCATGCATGCTCTCTGACAGACCCAGAAGTGGACCAGAAGTGTTTTTCGTCCACTTCCGAGTGTGTTGCCGAGCGCACAGAGGAGCCCCATGCACTCCTCTGGGATGCTCCATATGCCACAGTATCACAGCATTCACGAGTCACCTGCTACATAGAGGTATGTAGAAAAGACATTTAAAACTGTGTCTATGTCCGAATCGCCAAATCTTTCCAAATTTATTTGGAGGGTTCTGATTTGATTTGGAAAAATTAAAGGGTCCTCTGATTCAATTTGGATTTGGAGATTCAGCCACTGAATCAGACCGAATTTCCACTGAACTGAATCAGGGACCGAAGCGTCGCACAGCCCTAATACACACACACCTGTTTTAAAATTTTGACTCTCAAAATGCTGAAGATAATATTGTCCAATCCATACCAAATCAATTTATCCATTATAATGTACAGATTTCCCAATGACTGATTAGTCTAATCTGAAACCGTTTTAGCAGTTAAACAATTTTAATTTTTCAGAATTGCAACATTACACTATTTGTTACAAATGGTCCTTCTCTGCTCTTATTTAAGTTGATGGCAAAGTTTAGTCACTGTAAGAAAGCAAGAGCCAGTATTTTATACATGATTATTGGATCCTAAGATATTTTTAAAATTTGTAAAATGTTACCAAGCTGCACAAAAACCATTGAGCAGATTCCATTTATGACAAAAATAAGAACTCAGCTGTCAAGGTACACGTGTTCAATCTTGGATGAAGCAACGTACACAGAAGCATAAATGTAGCCCTTCTTTAATTATTTTAACTAAAATTAGAATGAGATTTTTACTGATTCTTAACAAATGGTTATCACATTCCAATATAACTGTGGTCTTGGTAGAGTCAGATATCCCTAAATTTTGCTTCAAAAGAGTCAAATATCTTCAAGAAATCTACTTTGAATTTTTTTAAACAAATCAAAGCTTTTGTCTTTCCTCTAGATTTCAGAATCTTTTTTCTTATTTGGATTGTTTGTTTTCTATAGGTCCTAGAGAAACAAAAGTAGCATGCCTTGCACAGCATATGGCACAAATAATATTTTACATCTGAAGACAGGAAAGCAGCAAGTAATTCAGAGCACCAGTTTCTAACATAGTACAAGGCCCTATTTGATACTTTCCATAACTTCCAGCAAAATGGTATTCAAGGCCACTGCTTTTCTCAGCACTAAATAGCTAAAAGCTATTTCTACCCCAGTTCAATATTTTTCATGTATTTCAATACCTTGTAATTTCTATGCGACAGTCTCCACATTTTTGCTAATGTAAACCGGGGAGTTCTTGAACTCGTTGCCATCTTTTCTGTGCCAGTTAATCTCCTTTAAATTGCACTAGAGGAACTAATTTGGCCTCACTAATTCTCTGTCCACCCTCCAACACCTACTCAAAATATCCCCACTTAAAATTACAGTTTTCTATCTGGCACAGCTATTGGGTTGCTGGGGTGAGTGTGCAGGGTGAGCTTCTTTTTCAAAAGGGTAATTTTTATTAGAACCAGATATAGTGTCAGTTTTGCACATATTTGCAAATAATTTAAGGGCAAAGCCGTTTATAAAATTAAAGGGAGTTAAGTAAGCATGTTACTTCACTAGAAAACATAGAGCAGCAAGGACAGGGGTTTCACCCAAGCTGTATTGGATATTAAAACTTACTCTTAAAAACCAAAGAAAATTACCTCCTCCACAAATAGAGTATTTCAATTACCGTATTTTCGAACACATACCCTGCCCATGAGTATAAGCCACACCCATGTATAACCCGAGGAAAATTGTATTTTTGTAAATAAGTCCGTGTATACGCTGCACCTGTGTATTCCCCGTGACGGCGTATACACAGGGAGGCAGCACAGCCCAGCCTGCCCGGGCCCAGCGGGGAGATGGCGCAGCCCGCCCCAGCTCTGGCCCCTGCAGCAGCGTGCGGCACAGCCTGGCCTGCCGGGGCCCAGCGGGGAGGCGGCGCAGCCCATCCCGGCCCCCGCAGCAACGGCAGCAGCAGCGCAGCCCAGCACAGCCTGCCCTGGCCCCTGCAACAGTGGCAGCATTGTCCCCTGCGGCAGTGGCGGCAGTGCGGTGCAGCCTGGCCCGCCCTGGCCCTGGCCACAGCCCCCGCTGGAGCAGCAGTGCAGTCCGGCCTGCCCGGGCCCAGCAGGGAGGCAGCGCAGCCCACCCTGGCCCCGGCCCCCCACGGGAAAATAAAGTCTGCCGATAGCCTGCACCCCCGTATAGCCCACACCCATCCATTTTTTTTGTAAAATCGCATATACCCCGTGGGATATATGCGTAAAAATACGGTACTCCATCCAACAGAACATATAATACTTTTAATAGTTAGTCACCATATTTGTTAACAGTCATTTCTAGACGACTGTAAGCTATTACCAGTTTAAATATGTAATAGATACAACATACTTTGCAATCAAATTGTCTCACAAACTCTCTAAAAGGGGAAAAATTAAATTGCCTTCAGGTAAACAGCAGGCCAAGCTTTTGAGAGCTGTCATTCTGATCTTTCAGGGCAGAAAAAACCAAGATTTTATTAGCAAATAGAAATTTCCCAGGAAAAAATGGAGACTTTGTGAAAGGATCCAAAAATTCCTATTGAAAATTCCTCATCAACTATCTTTGCATTTGCTTTCCTGCTTGCAGTAGTATTAAGAAGATGATGGCCTTTGCCACTCTCCCCTTCCTTCAATCTCCGAATCAAGGTCTACTATCTCTGGTAAATAGCTCTAATTCTTTCCTCATGGCTCTTCTCTAACCAGCATAAATTGAAATTGAACTGATTCTTGTCCTTTTGCAAAAGCTTCCCAGCAATATCCGGAGTAGTAGTAATCTCATTCAGCTGCTTCTTGGTTCATTTATGAATAGTAAAAAAGGCATGGGAGCCATGTGTTTGCGGACTCAAGAAGATAGCCCTGCATGGGTTTGCATACATGAGTAACCATTTCTTTAAAAAAATAATAATCTTTAGTTCCACCAAAGCTGATAAACTGGGCCCCACAACTCATCCCCATCCATCTGGCAATCAGAGTTTTTAATTCAAGTCTCCACTGGCAAGCAAAGGGTATTGTTAGATGTCACCTCCCCCATGTATTAACTGCTCTTTAAGAAGGGAATGTCTCCACATTTAGTCAAGAGAAGATGAGCTAAATGTTCTCTTAGCATCTCAATGCTATGTTTCTTCAGGTAGGATTATTTCCAGCTGGTATTAGGCAGCTCATGTTGCAGAAACATTAGTCTGTTCTAAGGAGCTAACACCAGCAATTTGTAGTCTTTTAGTATCCCAGGATGCACTGTTCCCAGTCCCACCCCCCATATGAATCTATTTTCCAGAACTCTACTGGATTGACAGAAAGCTGGGGAGGCTGGGCAGTCACGGGCAAGTGGGGACCCAGGGACAGGGCAGGGGGCGCTCAGTGGCACAGTTGAACAGGGAGCCACTGGAGCATTGGGAAGCCAGGGGGCAGAGTTGGCACCTCCTAGCAACACCCCTGCTCATCAGGCACCTAGCAGGAAGTCAGAGCTGTACGCAGTACATAGTGAGTTAACCCTTAACATGTGACTACACACAGAGCGTGCCAACTTTAATATTACCACTGATTTAGTTGAGAAACATGGAAGAAAAAATCTTTAAAGAGTTTATTTTGTTTATTTGCTTTGATTTAGCCTATGATTTTAGCCTATGGTCTTCATTATGATTTAGCCTATAGTCGTCATAATGTACCTTAGATATAAAGGTTTGGTTATCATAATTTTGGGATCAAACTTACAGTTGTATTCTTAAGCTTTCCTCTCAACTTGGATCTCTCTACTGGGCTTACTGAATAGATGTTTTCCTTTTCTAACATTTACTATTTTCTTTAAAACATTCGGAAACATGTTGTAATACAACACTGGGATCTTTTTACATGCATTTTCAATAGAGATCATTTTAGTATAGAATTCAATAGCTATTGCTCCAGTACTCAAGGGACTACAGAAGTGAAGGTCTAAAATTCTTTTTAATTGTTTATATGTGGTCTAAGATGATCTGTAATGTTTGTGTGTGAAAGTCCAGATCTTATTAGTGATGCATCTGGTTGGTAGCAAGGATAGTATTTAAAGTACTGTGCCAGAGACAAATGACAAAGGGGGGAAAAATATATTTTCTATTTCAGTTTGTTTTTTTTTCTTCCTTGAACTAAGGCATAGCAAGAAAAATCCTGATTTCATAGGTTATGGTTAAAGTTTCCAGGCTTTAGTTTAGATTCAGACAGATCAGCTAAAGAAGGATTCAACCATTTTTCCTAAGACATTGCTAACAACAACTTAGAAAAAGAGCAGAGAAATATTGACAAAAAACTTTCCAGAGGTGGGCAGTTAGCAAGGCAAATAATACCATTTGGTTCCTTCAAGTATTTGGAAACATTTTCCTCTAAAAAATGTCAAATGTTTGACACTGTGTGTCAATTAGGGGGAAAAATAAAAATTACTGTTTCCATGGATTTTTGTTTTCAATCCAAAAGGATTTTTGTTTTCCAGCCTGCTATAAAAGAAAAACCCTTCTGTATTCACAAAGCTCTGAATTTTGTAGAGAGAATACACTTTCTTCCCTATGTATTTATTTATATGCCACCCTCTCCAATAGAGTCAGGGCAGTTTTCCTTTTAAGAAGGAAAGCTGGACCAAATTCCTCTTGCATTCAATCTTATTAGCAGTCCTAATTAGATTCCCAGCATCCTTTTCTCACTTCTCAGTAGTTATAGTTTTGAATGATCTGGACTTCTTACCTGGGCTTTTCCCCACGGCATTGCTGAAAGGCCCCATCTGTTTGTCAGCCCTGCCTAATAGTCTCCAATACCTTATTTGTGCATTGACAATGTCAGCATTTAGTTACTACACTGCGCACACTAACATCATGATTCTGCAACTTACTGAATAGAGAGCTACGTGAACATCTGTGCAAACCTATCCTGAAGGCAATAGAAGATTTGTGTGTGATACCACTCTATTCATCATGTAATAACTTGCAATGTTACTTGTCCAAGAGTTCAAAGTTTTGTTTAAAAAGATGCAAATAAAATGCATATTAATATGAAGTACTAACTTATGAAAAGAAGTGCAAACTGGCTGGCTTTCCTTCTCCAATGCTAGAACTCTTATTTACAGTAATATTGAGATGTTCTCAATAGGATAGCTAACATAAATCAAATCAGTTCTGTTTCTAAGCATTCACCTTTTTGAAGTTTTATATTCATCAAACCACACAAGCGTAATTCTCCATATGTATTCTTAAGACTGAAGAGAAGAAAAATAATAATTGGAAACATACCAAGTATAGCATAAATAGAATATTTCTGCTTCATTACTGATAACGTTTTTTTTTTGTTTTTTTTGTTTTTATAATTTCCAGAAAAAAATTCATACATTCATAGATGCTAGGGTTGGAAGGGACCTCAAAGGATCCCTACCAACCCTAGCATCAAGTCCGACCCCCCTGCCAGCGGCAGGAAAAAGTGCTGGGGTCATGTGACCCCAGCTAGGTGCTTGTCCAGTCTCTTCTTGAAGACCCTCAAGGTAAGGGAGAGCAACACCTTCCTTGGAAGCCCATTCCAGAGTCTGGCAACCTAACTGGGAAGAAGTTCATTTTGATTTCCAACCTAAACCTACTTTCCATCAGATTGTGGCCGTTGTTTCTGGTTATTCCAAGCGGTATGCTGGTAAACAGAGCATCTCCTATTCCCTGCTGCTCGCCCCTCATGAATTTGTCTACTGCCAGAAGATCCCCATTCAGCCTTCCCTTATGGAGGCTGAAAAGGTCCAGGTCCACCAGCCTTTTCTCATAAGGCCTTCCCCTATAGGCCTCTAACCATATGTGTGCCCCTCCTCTGGACCCTCTCAAGGTTGTCCACGTCCTTCTTGAATTGCAGCATCTAGAATTGGATGCAGTACTCTAGGTGTGGCCTGACCAGTGTGGCATAGAGGGGGAGTACACCTCCCTGGACCTGTTTGAGAAGTATCTACTAAAGCATGACAAAGTGCAGTTAGCTCTGCTAACTGCTTCATCACATTGGTGACTCATATTCATCTTGGAGTTAAAAACAACTCTGAGATCTCTTTCTGCCACTGTGTTGCTGAGGTCATCCTCCAGCCTATAGGTGTGCTGGTGACTCCCTCCCCCTAGGTTCAGCACTCTGCACTTGTCCTTTTTGAACTGCATCCTATTGTTCTCTGCCCACTTCTCTAACTCTAAAAAATTGAAAGTCTCCTAAAAGGTAAGATCCTAAACTGAAACTCAGAATCCTAAATAAGTGGCCAGGTTTTCAGAAGCTTGAGCACCCCACTGAAACATAGAAGTATAGAATCATAGAAAATTAGGGTTGGAAGGGACCTTAGTCCAACCCCCTGCTCAAAGCAGGACCACCCCCAACTAGAACATCCCAGCCAGGACTTTGTCAAGCCAGGCCTTAAAAATCTCCATTGCTTTTAGCATGAACAACTGAAAATATCCGGGTTCCCAATTAGGTAAGTAAGTGGGGATTTAAGACCTTAACTGGAAAGACCTCCTCCTTTCTCCCATCTCATCCTTTATAAAAGGAAGACTTGTTTTATCTGGCTTTTAAATTTTGTAGACTTGCATTTTTACCTTCCGTAACTGTACCTTGTATAGAGTTCATCTTAAAACAGTTTATTAAGGTTTATCAATATATTTTATTTATTTATTTATTTATTTATTTATTGGTTGGTTGGTTGGTATGTCTCCCTACCCAAAAGAGGTCCAGGATAACTTAGAATAAAAATGAGTCATGTCATATAAATATATAATATATTAAATAAAATGGTAAACAATTCCTCAAACAATACTAAGACCACATCAATTCCCCAAATAATCATTAACCTCTCTATTAACAGGATTCTCACTAAAACCCTTTAAACTAGCTCAAATAAACAGTTTGTAAGAAGGTGTAAGGCTGACACTTTGTTTTTTCTTATCTGACCATGCCAGCTTTTTAGTTGTTCTCTGCTTATTATATTGAATTACAGCTGCTTTTTAAAATGGATAAAACCCCATTAGCAACTAAGCTAATCTAATCATGCCTAAGGCCACAGGTTGAACAGAAAGGTTGGCCCTACATCCACTATTAAGCCTCACACTTACGTGGTTGTCAGGAACTACAGAACATTGGTAGAGATCAAAGTATTCTGAAAGCAGAAAGCCCTAAAAAGCTCATATACAAACTACATACTTGATGTCACATCATGGCTGCAAGTATGCCTTTTTTATTCTTTTCATCTTTATTTTGCTTGTGTTGTGCTATGGACCCTACCTCAAATGTCTCACAACTGCTATTATCCTTTTCACTGAGGGGAAAAAAAAAGAGCAATGCCACATTGCTAGCAATGTCACAGCTGTTTCTTAAACAATTAGTGGTCTATAGAAGTTGCATAGAGTGAAATACTCCTCTCTCCACATCTCACAAACTTAACTCACTGTTTCTGTAGGGGTCTCAGTCATTTCATGTCAGAAAATGAAAGAGCAGAACCCTGTTCCTGTAAACAGATGGATTGACTAGAACCATCAAAGTCACAGTTCCATTATCTGTTCACGGTCCTTGGGCACTTCTGCTAACAAATAACTGAAATCTCAGTGATGAGTTACAATCACTGATCTCAAAACACCCGTTTCTCCCTATACATGACAAAGTGGAAACTCATCACCTTCAATGTGCTGCAGTTATTGATCCTGGTCAGTGGCATAACTAGTGGGGGCAATAGGAGCAATTGCCCCAGGTGCTGCATGGTGGAGGGGCTGCTGCTGGCAGGCACACATTCATGTTAGCAAATACAGAGGCAACTGGAAGTAGCTGCTTCTGCATTGCCTGCGGTGCCTAGACATGTCTCTACACTGCTTATCCCAGAGCAAAGAATATTTGATGATAAACAGATATTTTCACACAACACTGCTGTGAAAATAGCTCATGCTCTTATTGCCTAGTCTTTTCCAAGCAGGAAGTAAAATCCATAAATTGAACCATCCTGAGTTTTTCTTTAAATAATATAATCCTAGTTTATGTGAGGATGAGTATGGATTATTTTTTTATTATATATATACACACACACAAGGTGTGTACACGTGTGTATATGCTTCTAAATATGCACAAGTACATACATGTATGTCCACAAATTTGGGCGCACACACATTCCCTTTGGAGAAAAATTACAAACAAATAGTTCTCCCAAAATCAGTGCAATGCACCAGCTTTTATTGCTCCCAGGTGCAGCGTTTACGTGTGTGCCCAGGACAACAACACACTGAGCTGGGTCAGAGCAGTCCTGGATGGCAGGGCCCCAGGGCCTCAGTCTGCCAACCCATAGCTGCTCCCCCCGGCTTAACGTGCTGAGGAGGCTAGGGCACGAGGATACTATAGTGTGGGGGCTATCCAGCAGGCAGCTCCTGCATCTGCATGTAGCATCTGCATGCCCCAGCCAGTCCTGATCACCATCTACATATGCGCTGCAGTGCACTAAATAACCCCACCTCTGGATAGTCCTTGTGTTGAACACTAGTATTCTACAGCAGAGTTAATTAGTTAACTGTGGCCTAACAGCACTGCACATGTAGACAGTGATGCTTTACTGTGGAGCTAAGCATCTCATGTAGATACCTGCCCCCACAAGAAGCCAATCACAATACAACCTGACTTTTATCAGGAAAAAAAGCTCCAGGATTTCCTTTATAAACCCAAACAAACAGAAGGATGACTGTACAGCTAAACCAACAGGATGGGACATAAAAAATGACTAAAAGATTTGTATTTCTTGTAAGTCTTGTAGTGATATAGATAAGATGGTCCAGGATATAGAACAGGCAAAGATTTTTGTGGGCAATGTGTTTTATTGGACCAACTTCATAGCTGGGAGAGATTTAGACAAGCTTTGGTGCCTTCAGCCCGAATGCTTATGCAACTCTCCCAGGCATGTTAAAGATATCACCCATAAAAATCCCTGCCTTTCATAACTTAAACAAGTTTTCATATATTTCTTAAACATGTTTTATTCACTTCTTGCATGGAGAGGTGATATTTTGACAAATTAATCTGTTTTAATATAAGTATATATTTAGAGAGCGCTTATTGATGCTCTGTTCTTAAAACCACATTGTGCCACAGCCCCCTCCTCTGCTGAAAGCAGGAGCCCCCAAAAGTCTGTTTTATCTTCTTTCTCAGAATTCCCTCCATGTGGGAAGGATAGAGAAGATAGAGGATGGAAACAGATGTCACCTTTTGTCATCTTTCTGGCACCACAAAAAATGTTAAGGCAGTACAAAAGCCAGGCAAGCAGACATCCATGCCCCTTGTTGTGCCACAAATGTCCAAAATTTGGGGCCTTGACAAAGGTAATATCAAAGGTAGGATCAATTTATACCACTATTCAATGGTGGACATCTGTTTACTTTACTATGTATAAGCACTGGCAGCATGGAGCTGCCCACACTCTCTAGCCAGCCCTGGCAGGTGTTCTCTGGTCTTGAGGAGCCTGATCCTGTGCACCCTATGAATTCCCACACAGGATCAGACCCCTCAAGCCGTGGGGGTAGCTGCCAGGCTTTCCCCACTTATGGATGCACCATGGAGATCCTGGGGGTATGTCTCTGTAAGCAGGGGAAGCTGGGAAAGCACTCCCAGGGCTTGAGGGGCCCAATCATATATGGGAATTCCTGGTACCCCAAGCCCCTGAAACATCAGTGTGCAGGACAAAGGGCCACCCAATGAAGCAGATCAACTCTGCTGGAACACATCCCAGCACAGCTGATCCACTTTATTTGGCAACATCTATTTCTAGTCAGAAAGACTGCACTCTCTCATCTTTCCATCTTCCTAAGAGAGGAGCAGATTGCCCCATAGCCAAAGGCCCCTTGTGAGGAAAACAGGAGATGCCTTGGTAGTCCCTCACTTGGGGAAAATGATTTTAGGATCCTAAGAGAGGAGAAAAATGGAAATAGAGTAAACATGAGTTTTTGCAGGTAAGGGAGAGGAAAAGGGAAGTGAAGAAAACAGGAACAGCTTGACAGGAAGGGACAAGGGAAAGAAAATGGCATTAATTTATTCAAGATTCTCTAAATGTTACTGTTTCACAGTAGAAAATGGAAAGAGAAGGAAGGTGGAGAGCAAAACATGTCACCAAGTGTACATGAATGGAAAGGGCTCTGGATGACGTAGAGCTGGGAAAGGAAGAGGATCACAGCACACCAGCTCTGTTTCTTCCCTGTTTGATCACTGAAGTAACACTGCAAGTAAATATATGCTTCTGTGGATTTGCAGTGATATCCTGGGCACTCCTTTCTTTCCTAACCTTTTCCCAGATGTTGGCCTCAAATGGCCGGAGTTCACTCTAAGCCAGATTGGATTTCAAAGCAAAAGGTCCCAGAGGTGACGATCTGCTTGTTAATTCACTGTGACACTTAAGCAGTAGAGGAATCTTTAAAAGGACAGTCTGAAACTATTTAGGCACAAAATAATTACATCATAAGAAGCCTCACTCTTCAAATTTACAAACATTAAAATATAGCTATGTAATCTCATGACAGAATGAATGAAGAGAAAGGAGGAGACTGGCAGTTTACTAAGAAATGCTAATCAACCTGTTTTTGAAGTGTCCCTCATTTGCATTACAAACATTATTATGAAAATTCAACATTATGCCTCTCTGTGCTGCATTGTGTTGCTCTAGTGAACATCAAAAAATATTCACTTCCTTAGAGTCAGGGGGAAAAAAAAGGAATAAAAAATCATGATCAAAGATAACTTCAATTACTTGTTAATTTCACCTTAATTCCACTCTTGGGATAGTAAGCCTTCCTCATAAGTTTTCCTTCCTGTAACAAATTCTGATATATGCTTATGGGTCCCTAACTATATTCCCACAAGAAACACACAAATAAATATGCATCAGTTTCATTTACACAGCCTTCTCCAGAAGCATGGTAGAATTGTTCATACACTTCATTACTGTTTACTGTGTGCAAAACTCATTAAACTCCCCTTTGAATACCGGAATAAAACCTTATTTTTTAATTTATTAGGAGTATTCTCATTGGTCTTTGCAGTGACTGCTAACTGCTGAAGAAGGCACTGCATATTTGTGTTCTCAAGTAAAATTAAAATCAGTATATATTTTCCAGCCCTATTTCAAAATAATCACTGGTACTATATATATCTGATTAAATGTTAAATTCACTCTCTTTCTTCTGACTATTCAGTAAAACATTTCTAATCCTGTTGAATACTGTTAGTAAGTTAATATGAGCAGGAACCATTCATTCTCTCTTTCTCTGCCAAACATTTACCAACAATTTACTGCTGCTACAACATCTTAATTCATTCCCAAAGTACCAAAAAACATGAGCCCTGAAAGATTAAATGATAAAGAAAAAGAGAATCTACAGTAGTTAAGGCCCCATATCTCTGACAGACTAGGTGCAGATGTAAAATGAGGAAAATATTGTATTTTAAAAATAAAAAACCTAATGTTTTGATCCAGTATAATGGACACGATATTTCAAAACATTCTGCTAGCCTTTCTGATACATCCTGATAGGTACAGAGATGCAGCACTGCTGGTGGTGGAAAAAGAACTTTTGTTTGCTCTCTCCCCTTAAATTATATTCAGGCAAGGGTTCAAGCAAAAGCAGAATAATCAGGCTTCAACTCAGCCTAGATTCCAGATGTTCAGATCCAGAACAGGATCTCTTCTCAATCAAAGAAAGCCAGGGGAAGCTTTTTCTAAAAGGGCAATCACTACCTTAAGTATAAGGAAATAAGACCCTTTCAGAGACACTAAACAAAGGACACCATAAAGATGACATATGATATGATATACAAGGTAGCTAGTATTGGAGCTGAGTGAAATCAGTTTTTCTGTTTTATGGGAAATTTCACCAGCTTGAATATTTTTAACATTCTAGAATGGAAAAAAAAAAAAAAACCCTAAAAAGCAAAATTTACAGAAAAATAAAATTAAAAAAACGTCAAGTAACTTTGTGAGTATGTCTGGACAGAAAACACAACTTTTAATTTTCATTTTGACACACTTAAATTTAACATCAATGACATTTTCAAAATTTTATTTTTCTAAAAATGTCAAAGCAAAACAGTTCAAACTTGTCAAAATGCCCTCCCCACCCTGCTCCAACCCCAGTGAAATTTCCTTAAAAGCACCATTTTTCCTCACTTAACAAAAAATATGTTGTTGGAAATTCTCAATTAACTTGATCTAAAAATGTAGGACAGAAACCATAGCACCTGGAAGGTAAGATAAAATCATTGGATGGCCAGAGATAATATTTTCATTCTAAAGCAGAACATACAGAATGGAAGAGAGACTGCAAAACATAGCTCCTCAACACAAACTGCCCTCTTATGAAAAGAGCAAGGTATAATTAAAAACAAAACAAAACAAAAAACCCCAAAGTAAAACAAAAGCTGATCTAATATGTAAAATAATGAGTTGAACTTCTGGAAATGTAGGATACAGGGAATGGCCACAGCATCTGAATGTGAACATATGCCATGGTGTGTTTACTTTGAGATGCTGGCTTTGAAAAGGAAAACAACTCTCTTAGAGCCCCTTTGAACCCGGTGTTGTGTTCCATGATGCTTTGCAACCGCCGCTTTTTCCAAAGATGTCAGGCCAAGACCTGTGTAGTAGTCATCACTTTTGACCACTTGGTACCAAACAGTGGGGAACTGACATAGTTAAAAGTTGTAAACCATTTAGTTCTTTTAAAAATAGTTTTTTCCAGCAGGTTAATCTGCTAAATTGGTTGATCTAACAACGTGAAATAAGTAACTTTTTTCAGTCACAGGTGATACCTACTAAAATGAGTTCTGCTGACTTCTCGCTCAGACTAAGAACTAAACCAGATGTTGTCTAACCCCATTAGGGGTAAGAAACCTAACATACATCCCTACAAATGTGACAAAACATTATAGAAGTTTCTATGCTCTCTAGCAGGAACATGAACGATGCGTGCCCCAGAGGCTGGGGGGCACAGCGACTGCCTGCATGCAGCAGTGGTATCAGTTTGGGGGGGGTGCAACCCCTGCGCATTGCCAATGAGCAGGCGTACTGCTAGGCTAGGGACAGACATTGCACATAAATCAGTTTTAAGTGATCAGAAACTGGTTTAAACCTGTAACAGAACAGATGTTCAGTGCACATAAACCAATTTGAAAATGCCTGAAACTGGTTTGAGATAAACCTGGTTGAGTGTTGTATCAGGCTTAACTGATTTGGGTCAAACCAGTTTATGCAATGTCTGACCCAGACCCCTTCCTAGTTTAAGATAAATCAGACTCCCCCAGTATCCCGGCATGCTCTTTGGGCTGGGGTGGGGCTCTCTGCTCCACAGCAGAGCTGGCCCCTCCCCTCTGCTCCCTGGCTGCAGCTCCGGCAGAGACTTGCAGGCACAGCAGCGTCTGCCTGGCTTCCTCCTGCTCTGCCCTCCCCACACTGCTCCCTGCTAAGCAGGGATTATTTCCCTGCTCTTCTGCCTAACTCAGACATCTTACGCAGCATTAGCTAACAGACCACATGCTGGCTACAGTTTGTGCTGTGGGAGATGACAAAGCCAGATAGGCTTTTTGGAGCTAATCAACAGGTAGCTTAATGTCCTTCCTTGGAAAAGCTGTATAGGAAGAGCTGGAAGAGAGGCTTTATTTTCTTAATGTGTTGATAAACACTGAGTTAGGGGTGATAAACATTCCCTGCAGGGCTGCTCAGAAGTGGGAGAATAATAAGAGCATCCTGCTGGTGCCTGGCCACACCCCACTCAGCTCAGCCCTATGGAAGGGAAGGGAAGGGAGAGCTGCTCTAGCACCCCCCAGCTTCTAGCCTGAGCCACTGCAGGCATGTACCTGCATTTCTGGAATGAAAAGGAAATGTCTACCCACCTCCAAATCAGTTCAAGCTTTGCAGGTTAGACTAACCTGCAAAGATTGAATTAATTCAGGCTCAGGCTTTCTGAATGTCTGTCCCTAGCCGTAGGGATACAAATTACCCTGAAGGAGGCTAAGGAGGTATGACACAGATGTAGGTATGACTCTCTTTACACCGTTAAATACATTCAAACAGGGAGAGGCTAAGTCAAGGAGCACTTCAGCATATCATGGAACTTGACCTAGAACAGCAAGAGCCAACCTTTTTGGCATTCGTGTCAAAAGGTAAGCCTCTCACCCTCCCTTTCTGCTCCCTGCTCTATCTGCCTCTGTGTTCCCTGCTCTCTCCCTGATCTGCCACATATCACACAGAAGCTTTCTGTTCCACCTGTGGCACGCACGTACCAGGTTGGCCACCCCTGACTAGAGGCATGTCCCTTCCCTTTGTAGTCATCTCAGGAGGTTATGCAGTATTACACAACCCCCAGTGCACTTTACTGTGTTAATTACACAGTCTGTTCCTTATGCTATTCCCACAATGATTTTCAGCATCTGATGGCCTGTATATTTTGTTGCTACCACCTTTCCTTTTTAATAGTCCTTTGGATGGCTGAGAGTTCAAACCTTCTTAAGGGGCATATAAAACACTATTTACTCACTGCAAATTTACTTTCTGGATCACAAAGCTACTCTGTTGAGTCACTGTGGGTATGTCTATACATGCATGTATGCTCGCTTAAATTTACTGTGGAGTAAGCAGGAATAGGTCAGTGTCTACACGTGCAGATGACCTGGGGCTAAATTTAGTACCAGGCCAGAGCAGCCTGCCATGTTCCACCGGGGGGGGAGGAGGGGAGGCGGGCGGGGGCTCCAACCATATGGCTGCCAGCCCTTGGCAACAACTTTAGTCCCAAGTTGAAGCCAGGAGAGGCAGCAATTCAGAAGCCCTGGGGCTGGGTTCAGGCCAGCCCCCTAGTGGCTGGGCAGACCCAGCAGGGAGGCCCCCTGGGTTACTGTGCAATAACACATCTACACATGCATTACTGTGCAGTAACTAATTGAGCGTAAATTTGATACCTGCATGATGCTCAAGTCAGCGTAAGTCACCATATTTACTGTGCAGTATGGGTATGCACATGTAGACATGCACCCATACTGTGCAATAATTTCAGTTACTGCACAGTAAATGCGCACGTGTAGATGCACCCTCTGAATGACAAGATATATAACATCGCAGCACAATAAAATTCCTTTTAAGTTGTCTAGATCTATACTGACTTAAGTCTCCTGCACCATAAAATCCACTGAAACAAACTATGTAAAGCAAGTAAATTGGCAACTAGTTCACTGACTAGCTTGTGTGTTATTCTGGTTGACCAGTTCCCATTTTCACCCTCACCTATTCAGCCACCTATGTAGCCAAAGCACAGCTGGCTGAGCTAGCTAAGCGGCAGAACACACACTGGTCCTTTCTGCTTAGTTCCACCACACAGCAGTTCCCCATAAAACAACTTAAACTCAATTGACCCCCACTCTGTGTTGCTCTGTTTTTCATTTAATTTATTCATTTCTGTGATGTTCATTTGCATCACTAAGAGCTGGTGATTAAGGGCAGGAAGAGGAAAATGTCCTCAGCAGGGCCGTAATCTTTAAATACCTACTGCCACTTGAATTCAAGGAATGAATTCCTAGTAGCAGCAGAATCATGCTATTGTCTATGAAGATCTGTTGCTAGAGGGAAATGGAGATAGACACTTTACTCATGGTTTTTCAGAGCTATTTACTGTATTAGGTTACAAGAAAGTATTGAGAATTAAAAAAATGGGTTCAGATTCCAGATTTTGGAAGAGAGTGGGCACTAGTGGTTGTTTATGAACCCTCCTGCTTCTGTTCTCCTTCCCACTTCTGCCTTTGCCCCCTCTCTGCTCTAAGTTCCTGAGCCTAGCTTCACTTCAGCCCATGATACCCAGATGGAGCAATGGCAAGAAAAGTATGTGCAAACCCATTTGCCTTCACATGATATATAATCATTTGTAAGAGTGTCTCATGCACAGTTCAGTCAGCCCACTAAAGCTGTGTGCAACTGAAGTATGCCTGGGAGGAATCAGATCTTAGGGAATTTAGTGCTAGTTCTAATATGTCTACTGAGCACATGCAAAACGATTTTCCTAGGGGTCATTCACTAAACCAAATACAACAGGCACATTTTCAGTGATGACAAGAGCTGCCCCTGTTAACAAATGTTGAGTTCTTTGCTCCAAAACATGGAGGCACTAGAGCTGGCCAGCAAATGTTTGACAAGAATTCAGTATCTACAGAATAATATATTTTTCTGCAAATTCATTACCTATTCATTCAACTATTTTGACAAAAAGTTTTCTTAAAAAAAAAATCAACCATAGAGGAGAGTCAGCATGCAAAAGAAAAAGAAAGCTTGGTGAAGTTATAAGCAACTGAAAATGTAGCCTTATAATGGGAAGAATTGGTAATTTAATTAAAGGCATAAGTTCCTTATCTACACATGGTACTTCCTGTCTCTCTTTGCTATCTAGAATAAACATAGAAACTAGACATATCAAATAAATAAATATAAAATATTTGGGGGTGCATTCTCTATCTATTCACACTCATAATTTATTTACCAATTCTCCACATTCAGTATATTACTTCTAAGTTGATTTTCCTTTCACACTAAATCTGTTGTAATCAACAGTTTTCACGAAGAGCTTGATCCAAAGCCAACTGAGGTCAGTAGAAAGTTTCACTGACTTCAGTGAAATTCAGGCTCCATAAAAGGGTAAAGAACCAGTCCTCATTACACACAATACAAATCACTGCAATTTATTTTGATGTTCTAATTTTTTTTAATGTTCCAAGACAAATTTAACTATATAGATATATTTGTACTGGGGCTGAAATGTTGCATATCAGGATCAAACCAGAAGCCTAAAGTTTGTCTGAGTCATCCTACACTGAAAAATGAAAGGCATCTATTCAGAGTTTTCAGAGGCTTATAGCAATCAGAGTAGTGAAAAGCAGTGTTGTAGTGCAGTTTTAATAACAACAAGCCTTTATTTAAACTAGCATTTCTGAAACTTTACGTTTCACAAGGATTCCTGCGGCCAATAATTACAGCTCCACAGAAATTACAGAAAATGGGATGTTCAAAAAAGTCACTAAAAAGGCTTGTAGAAGAATCTGTCTAGGGAACAAATGGCTGCAGTTTTCATGCTATAAAACTACACCTGAAAGATGGAAAACCTTACACCAACTTAGCATACGTGTTCTAAATACCATAGAAGTACCTCTTTATTACCTGGGAAATGCAGTTGCTTTTGGTGAGTGCTTTACTGCCTTGTAAATGACAAGTAATAAGATAAAGCTCAAGTTTACTGAAAATCAGGTCATTTTAATTTTCATTTACAACACTGTAGTATAGTTACCACCACAGTGAAGGATGTTGAAACCAAAACATCAAGTTTTCCTTATCTCATGTGCCTAGGAAAGTCTCATTATAGTGTCATTCAGTTATATTACTCATGGCAAATGCTACTTCACTTTATTCTTTTCCTTCCAAAAATAACTCTTCAAATAGCAGTCTCAGGGTGGTATCCAAAACTTGCTGTGAAGCTGCATGGAGCTAGGGAAAATACTCATCCCATTTATTATGCTTTTGTTTCTTGCATGACAGGGATGATAGCCTAATTTTTTCTCAGCATTAACAGAACATTCATGTCACATCAAATTCTGAAGTCATTAGTTAGTATATTCACCTGATCTACATTAATAAAGCAGTAACTTGATCACAAGCTTTTAAAGTGCCAATTCAAAATGAAAAAGCATGTGCTGTTAATCAACTGCATTATCATTATTCTAATTGATTCTCTCTGGTAGCATTACAGATGAGGGAGTAACTACACACTCATTATAGCCCCCTCCAAAGGAAGCAGCAAAACATTCATTTACTTCAGTGTTAAAGCAGACTTTTCTCCTATATGCACAAAGTTCAGGGAAGTCTTTCCGCTACTAGAAGAATAGAACTATTGAAGCAGCAGTAAGTGATTGCTCCAAGTTTGCTGATCTCTCTACCAATTATTATGAATGTATGAAGATGTATTCATCTTCCAAAACTGAGCTGTCACATAGCCTGTCTATGAGAGAACTATAGTAGGGCAGAAATTCCAGTCTGACCTGAATCACTGAGTAGAAGGCTTCTGCATAACACTGGACACTTCTACATGAGACATTTACTGCAGAGCAGTCTAATTAGCTCCACAATAAACATCATGCATCTACACGTGCACCCCTATTAGGCTGGAGTAAACTAAGTCCACAGCAGGTTAGCACTTTAAAATACAAGTAAATACAAGTACTATCCTTCTATGGGGTAAAACACTCAGCAGCAGTATATGTGTAGACACTGCCCCAGATGTTGGGGCACAAGGGTGCTTTAGTGTGGGAGCTGCCTGTTGCCTAGCCCCACAATGAAGCAACCTCATGCCCCAGCCAGCCCTTTTGCAGCATGTTTAGCTGCATGAGAGCAGCCCCAGGCTGATCCCTGGGCCCCCTGCAGCCGCGGTTGCTCCAACTTGGCTCAATGTACTGCAGTCCTGGACCTGCCGTTTGAACAGCACATTCGGGAGCAATAAACTTATTGTGTTTATTGTCTTGCATTAACTGCACGTGTAAACACACCCATTGACACAAAAAAAAAGTGCTTAAGTTCTGCACACTGTGGGTTCTTAGTCTGCTGCAGGATATACATGAAATAAGTTGGAAGATGGGGCCCATCCATATCCCAGAGCCTAAAGAACATACAGAAATTTGTTAGATGTCTGTACTACAAGGTTGGAAAGTCAAAGGGATGGAGGGGTACAGACAGCTGGAAGCAAATGCAGAGACTATGTACAGGAGTGGAAGTAGCAGGGTTTGGAGGCATACCACCTGATGTCTAGAGGAAGACAGAAAACAGAGGTAAGGTATTTTCATATCCCCTGAGGCAACCTACAAAGCCTGGAACTCCTAACAGACACAGAGTTAAAAGGACTTCTTTTTCTGGTCATGCAGCTGAAAACTCTTAAGGGCAAGTAGCCAGATCTGCCAAGCAAAGAGTAAGGATGGAGGAGAAAAAACTTTGTTAATTACTCCCTGTTAGTTAAGTATCCTGGCTAGTTAAATTTCTTCATCTGCAGGTATTGAGTCTGTTTAGCTCAGGATGTGGTAGATACCTTATAAATGGGCATTTCCCTCCAATTATCATTTAAATACGGCACATATTATTAAACTGTCTATTTTAAGAGCATCATGCTTACCACAGGATGAACATGGAACAGCAAGCTGATACATTTTACTTTAATCATAAAGAAAGAAGGAAAAGGGGAATACCTTAAAAAAAGTTTAAATTAAATATTAGAATATATGAATAACAGTAAGAAACAGAATATAAGAATAATGATTCCTATGTCTCACTGGCCCTTGGCAGTATTAAAGGTGCAATGGGATCTGATCTGGGATCCTAACAATATGTGCATGGCAGGAAGGCCCTCGATACGGTATACCACCCCATACTGGTGAACAAGTTAAGAGGCTTGGATGACTACACAGTCCGGTGGGTGGCGAATTGGCTAGAGGGGCGTACCGAGAGAGTCGTGGGGGATGGGTCGGTATCGACCTGGAAGGGTGTGGGCAGTGGGGTCCCGCAGGGCTTGGTCCTTGGACCGATACTCTTCAATGTCTTCATCAGCGACTTGGAGGAGGGAGTGAAGTGTACTCTGTCCAAGTTTGCAGATGACACAAAGCTATGGGGAAAAGTGGACACGCCGGAGGGCAGGGAACAACTACAAGCAGACCTGGACAGGTTGGACATATGGGCGGAAAACAACAGAATGCAATTCAAAAAGGAGAAATGCAAAGTGCTGCACCTAGGGAGGAAAAATGTCCAGCATACCTACTGCCTAGGAAATGACCTGCTTGGTGGCATGGAAGTGGAAAGGGATCTTGGAGTCCTAGTGGACTCAAAGATGAACGTGAGTCGTCAGTGTGACGAAGCCATCAGAAAAGCTAATGGCACTTTATTGTGCATCAGCAGATGCATGACAAACAGAGCCAAGGAGGTGATACTTCCCCTCTATCGGGCGCTGGGCAGACCGTAGTTGGAATACTGTGTGCAATTTTGGGCGCCGCACTTCAAGAGGGATGTGGATAACCTGGAGAGGGTCCAGAGAAGGGCCACATGTATGTTTAAGGGCTTGCAGGCCAAGCCCTGTGAGGAGAGACTAGGGCACCTGGACCTCTTCAGCCTCTGCAAGAGAAGGTTGAGAGGCGACCTTGTGGCTGCCTATAAGTTCATCATGGGGGCACAGAAGGGAATTGGTGAGGCTTTACGCACCAAGGTGCCCCTGGGGGTTACAAGAAATAATGGCCATAAGCTAGCAGAGAGCAGATTTAGACTAGACATTAGGAAGAACTTCTTCACAGTTAGAGTGGCCAAGGTCTGGAACGGGCTCCCAAGGGAGGTGGTGCTCCCCACTACCCTGGGGGTCTTCAAGAGGAGGTTAGATAGGCATCTAGCTGGGGTCATTTAGACCCAGCACCCTTTCCTGCCTATGCAAGGGGTCGGACTCAATGATCTATTGGGGTCCCTTCCAACCCTAGCATCTATGAATCTATGAAGCGTGACTTAGGATCCGGCATTAGATCCCATTGTACTATATTGCTGGTACACAAGAAGCCTGATCCTGGGCCCCCTCTGCACTGGCAAGTAGCAAGCGTGGCTTCCAGCTGGGGAGTGCACTATGTGCTCCTGGGGCTGGGAGCCCAAGTCAGCCGATCAGAACTCCCAGCCAGGGAAGAACTCCAGGATCAGCTGACCAGGGCTCTACGTGGGGGAGCACATGGTGCATTCCCCTGGGTAGGAGCTCTGATCAGCTGACTGGGGCTTCCACTGGTAGGAGCATAGGATGAACTCCCTGGCTAGGTGTTCCAATTACCTGAGGGGCTTCCCAGCCTCTGGAGCACACAGGAGTCTTGAAAGGCTCCCGTGTGCTCCAGAGGCTTGGCACTGGCCACTTGTTCAGTTAAAGGCATGGTAAGAATGAGCCACAAAATTATTAAACATATTTTGGGCACATCTATATGTTCATTAATGCAATACAGTTATGGCGCATTAATTTTAGTACCATGCAGCACTTTTACATGTGCTCCAGGGGTTGGGGATGGCACTTTATTTAGAGCGGCTCTGAGAGCTGCTGTAATTAAAGCACTGCCACATCTCCTATGTCAGCATCCCTGGGTGTAAAAATGGCAGTAGGGTCACTTGAATTAAAACTCATTCAAGAAGTTTTAGTTGAAACACCCCCACTGCCATTTTTAAGCACAGGGACGCTGATACACAAGATGCAGGAGATTGCTGGAGCAATTGCCATGCTCCAGCAGGCTCAATTAATCAAGTCTGCTCCAACGTGCTGGAATTCCAGCGTGTCGGAGCAGCCTCCACACTCATATGTAGGCACCCTATATTACCAGGTACTAAATCAATGCACAGTAGCTGGTGCTACAGTGCAGTAGCACTAGCACATGCTTTAAGTGACACTAATGCACAGTAGACTAATACTACTGTGCATTAGCATATTAGCACAGTGTCCCAGGGGAGCAGGGGCACTGGGAGACCCCCGCGGCGGTCAAGGGGTCTGCTTACCTCCAGCAGGGCCGGAGGAGCCGAAGAAACCCCAGGCGCCGGGAGGGCCGGG
>NW_005842413.1:1110479-1110826 GCF_000455745.1 Alligator sinensis | reverse complement strand
AGGTGGAGGCAGAGAAGGCTGCGAGCAGTGCAGCAGAGCAGGCTGCGAGCAACGCAGCGGAGCACCTGCGGAGTGCGGGGCGATGCCGAGCAGAGGTGGAGCAGGCTGCGAGCAGTGCAGCAGAGCAGGCTGCGAGCAACGCAGCGGAGCACCTACGGAGTGCGGGACGACGCCGAGCAGAGGCGGAGCAGGCTGCGAGCAACGCAGCGGAGCACCTACGGAGTGCGGGGCGACACCGAACAGAGGCGGAGCAGGCTACGAGCAGAGCAGCGGAGCAGGCTGCGAGCAGCGCAGCAGAGCACCTACGGAGTGCGGGACGACGCCGAGCAGAGGCGGAGCAGGCCAAC
>NW_005842413.1:1099821-1104946 GCF_000455745.1 Alligator sinensis | reverse complement strand
AGGCTGCGAGCAACGCAGCGGAGCACCTACGGAGTGCGGGACGACGCCGAGCAGAGGCGGAGCAGGCTGCGAGTCACACGGCAGAACCAGCTGGGAGCAACGCAGTGCAGCACCCGGGAGCGGGACAAGGAGGGGAGAGGTCAGCCTCGTGAAGGGGGCAGCTGCCAGCGGGGAACCTGCCACCCGAGACGGCCGGAGGGGCGACGACGGCGCCGAGAGTGGGGCCAACGATACTCCACGCTATAGAGCCGACGGCACGGGTAACTGGGGCGAGAACTATTGGGAGAGCAGAACAGACATCTGCAGCCCAAGAAAGGGGAGCGTAAGCTGGCATCCTTACGGGGAGAGGCACGACCGGTCCGAAGACCACTGGTAGTCACCAGCGGGTCCGAACCAAGAGAGCGCGAGGCAAGGACGGATTGGGGGCCAGAATAGGAAGACCTGAGGGGGCGCATGGCCGGGGTGGAGGGGAGGACGGAGCCCCGAGAGTTCCCGCGAGGAAGCACGCCAGCACCGGGGGATGCCCCGAGGGAAGACCCCCCACTGAAAGAGTCATCAAAGTCGTGGCAGGCGAGTTCTGGGGTCTCCCTTTATAGCAGGCGGGGCAAAACCTGGGCGATACGAACGAAGCCCGGGTGTGCAAAACATCGGGTCCGGGCGAAGGCGGCGCGCGAACTCCTGGTGGAACGGAGGCGGGTACACACAGGTTTTGCCGTGACATGCTAATGCACACTAGAATTCAGTCTATTGTGCATTTAGTGGCTCATGTAGGTGCACCCTTTGTGTAATAAGTTTGTGGCTTATTCCTGGTTTTCTCGTGCCATTAAATGACTGAACATGTGGCCAGGTCACTAAAGATGTGATTAAATAGTTAATTCCATCTTAAGTATCATGTTTGCCAAGGGGCATTGTCTAATGTTTCAGCATGTCAACACATGAAATAAACAGCCAATATACAAGTAAACCCCTATTCTTTAACAGTTTGTTGGGGGGAGGGAGGGGAGTTGTTAAAAAAAAAAAAAGAGAGAAACAGTACTTGACTTTCAACTTTAGTAATTTCCACACAATTGTTTATTCAATTGTCTTTTACCAGATTTCTCTGACAGACTCTCATGTGATTCCTGAAATATTTGTTCACTGTCTGTTGTTCTGTACCTAATGTGAAGAAAAGTGAAAGATGCATCTTTACAAGAGAAAAAGCAAAAATTATCACATACTTCAGGATTAGAAGGCAATGACTGATATTGCAGTATAATTAAAGAAAGATCATTTTGATTAAGAAATGTATAAGCAGCTGTGAAATGCTAAATACTCTCGAACCATTTACTGGCACTTAATTTAAATGCCATCTCTTGGACCAAAATAAAAGATTTTTTTTTAATTGATGATTTATTTTAAAGAAATTAAACAAAGCAGTTATTTCCTTGTGTTGAAGTGCTGTGTGTCTTTTTTAGTTCAGTTAAGGAAGTCTACTAAAATGTTATTATAAAAGGAATAACTAATCACGCTGGAAAGTTGTACTTCCACAAACTCTATTCAGCCACCCATTAAAAGTCTGTGGCCTGGTGCCATGCTCCAAATGAAGTTCCAAAAGTGACACAGACTACTACCTAGGCACTAACAGATTGCAAATAAAGCAGTGTGAGATAAAATCTACTGGCATGTGAAATGGACAGTGAAAGGTCAATGCAGTCTGGGAGGAAGAAACTAGGGAAGACAAAGAGAAATAAATGTCATGGGAAAAAGTGAAAGTTCTTCCCACCTGGAAGAAAGTAACGATGAAAAATTTAGAACTAGAGTAGCCATTGAAGAGATTTAAAATGTTTCAGTTTTGCCAGTCTGAGGTAAGTAAAGATTTCATAGATTTCATAGACATTTGGGCTGGAAGGGACCTTGGAGGATCATTGAGTCCAGCCCCCTACCCCAGGGGCAGGAAGTCAGCAGGGATCATAGGATCCCAGCAAGATAAGCATCCAAATGTGTCTTGAAGGTGTTCAAAGTGGGTGCTTGAACCGCCTCCGACGGCAGTCTATTCCAAACCTTGGGGGCTCGGACAGTGAAGAAGTTCTTTCTTATGTCCAGCCTGAATCAGTCACAGTGAAGTTTGTGACCGTTCGATCTTGTCATCCCTTGGGGGGCTCTGGTGAACAGACATTCCCCCAGATCCTGATGAACACCCCTGATAAACTTATAGGTGGCCACCAGATCACTCCTGAGCCTGTGCTTTTCCAGGCTGAATAGCCCCGTGGCTCTCAGCCTCTTGTCATAAGGTCTGTTTTCCTGACCTCTGATAGGTGCAGAGGAGAGCCACGCACACATCTCAAGCTTCTCCACATCCTTTTTGAATCATGAAGCCCAAAACTGGATGCAGTACTCCAGCTGAGGCCTCACCAAGGCCGAGTACAGGGGGAGAATGACATCCCAGGATCTGCTTGAGAAGCATCTATGGATGCAAGCCACAGCATCACATTGAAGGCTCATGCTCATCTTGTGGTCAACCATGACTCCCAAGTCCCTTTCATCTGCAGTGCTACCCAGCATAGCACTGCCGAGCCTATAAGCATGCTGCAGGTTTTTTCTTCCAAGGTGGAGAACCTTGCATTTTTCAGTGTTGAACACCATCAGGTTTTCATCCGCCCATTTCACGAGTCTTTCCAGATCTGCCTGGATCACCCTCCTATTCTCAGGTGTGGATGTTTTACCCCAGAGTTTGGTGTCGTTGGCCAACTTGGCCAGTCCGCTTCTGACTCCAATGTCCACATCTTTGATGAAGATGTTAAATAGTATAGGCCCTAGGACAGAGCCTTGTGGGACCCCACTGGTCACAGCACACCAAGACAATTGGCTCCCATCGACCACCACCCTCTGGGTCCTACTGCGGAGCCAGTTCCCCAGCCAGCAGATCATGGTGATGTGAAGGCCGCAGTTAGCCAGTTTAGCCAAGAGGCAATCGTGGGATATCAGATTGAAGGCTTTTTTAAAGTCGAGGTATACAACATCAAACTCTTCCCCCTTGTCGAGGTGATAAGTCACCTGGTCATAAAAGGAAATGAGATTGGTCAAGCATTGTCCCTGTTTCATCCATAACAGAAGCACAAAGGATGAGCAATTTAGCACCATCACACAGAAAGTCTGAACCAGAATCATGAAGGCAGATTTAAGATCTAAACTCCTTACCACTTTCAGTCCTAAGAAAGATGTAAACAAGTGATTCTCAACAAGGATGCTGCAGCACCCTGGGGTACCTTGAGACCCTTTCCAAGGTGCCACAGGGTACCACACAATGTTAGAACTGTTAGTTGTACAAACATAATTCACAAGATAAACCTAGAGAGAGATTTCAAATAGGAATCCAAAGTGTTAAAAAGATTCAGATCTATTGTGGGCTTTCTATATCCTTTGCCATAGAACTGTTCTATTATTTTTCCATAGTCAAAAAATGAGTGAAAGCTAAGAGCTTACATTATACAAGGGACGCCTTGAGTCTAACAATGGTGAACTGAGACTAAAAAGGTTGAGAACCATTGAGGTAGACATACTGGAGATAGATCAGAAACGAGAAACAATGCTATGGTCCGCAGGGATTAATGTATGAGGAAAGATTTTAAAAAATTATGCTGGTGGTCCAATTTTCAATGGCATTGCTTGTATGAACGTACTGACAAGTGTACATTTAAAATTGCAGTCACTTCAATTGTACATTTAAAATTGCAGTCACTTTGATGAATAATTCTACACGTATTGGAGGAGAAATACAACAACAACTTCTTTGAAACAAGGCACTTCAATGAACACATTTCTCCGACTTGGATGAGGTTGAGAGAACAAACAATACATGATAGATGCTAGTCATGTTTTTTATGGACTACTAGAAGGAATTTAGACACTTGGGAATGAACATAGCATGAGAGTCTGAACAGAAGAAAATGTTTCATTTTCCTTGAAAAATCTGTGTATACTGGGCAGAACTTGGCTAAAAAATTATGAAGCAGGGCAGGCCCATAACTGCTTCCATATCATAAAAGATGTGAATACTAGGGAGATGTGGGATTTCTAAGTTAGTGCAATGGAACAGGAAAGATAGGCTACATATCAGGGACCTGTTGCATAGTCCCTTCAGAGAAGTGGTAGAAGCTCTTCTTGCTTTAGACATCCAAGATACTGGACATGTACAAATAACTGTACAAAGCAATAATCTGTTGCTGGCACGTGGATAACCTAATATGCCTATTCTGTTTGAAACTCTATTTTTCTTAGAATGTAAATCAATGTAATATCTAAGAGTCAGTATCCGGTTTCACTTCATTCAGAAGTCCAATGTACAAACAGGACTTTAATTTCCAAAGGTCATTTCCCATCTTGATAGTTATGCTTCATGGAAATATTGCAACCTTTTATGACAGTTTTGAATTAAATGCAATAGGCAAATAAAAACCTTCTTAAGTAATAACCCTTCTTTGAGAGGCCCCATAAAAGGTTTGAACATCAAATAGTTTTGAAGTCAGTTTTCACAATAATCTTAGTTTTTCTTTTAGTTTTAATGTACACAGTTTAGACTGATCACAGAACTGACTTAACCCAAACCTTCAAGGAAATCAATGAAAACAAGCCTACTTTAGCAAAGTACTCAGAAGAGTTCTATTACTGGAGATACCATTTTGAAGAAAGGAGATCCAAGGAAGGAAGGAAGGACTTTTAACAACTTTATTTCACAAAAGATCAGGTACAGAAAGCAAAAAACCATCAAACCACACCAAAGAGAAACCATTCCAGGACATTCAGAACATCACCCCGTGACAAACACCTTCGCAGTAATACACATCATGTCTAACATGCTATATATAGCCCTCGAGAAACGAACAATTCCACCCTTCCCTGTCCCCTGGTACACGTACAAAAACCTTCAACTTCTCACCCCGAGAAAATAAACAAAAGCAGCCTGGTGAGGGCCCAGGGCACGGCACAAGCTGGAAGCTACAGTCCGCCACCGCGCCCACCCGGTCGCCCAGACCGGTCAAGACATCAGAGCACGTATTTGAGATGGCCGTCCTCCACGTGGCACAGCGCTCCCTCAAGGGCCCAGAGTGCCTCGAAGGCGGGCACCCCCCGCCGGAGCACAGCGTGC
>NW_005842413.1:1093879-1094742 GCF_000455745.1 Alligator sinensis | reverse complement strand
TGGTCCGGCCGCCTTGCCCTGAGGGCACTGAGCAGCCAGGTGGGGGGAGCCACCGCACTTGAAACACGTAGTCTCTCCCACAGACAGATAGATAATATACCTCCGACCCTCGAGCGTGAGGCTCAGGGAGCGAGGTAGAGACTGGGGGCCCTCCTTGAGGAGCATAAAGACCTGCCTCCGAAAAGACAGGACGTGCTTCCCCTGAGGGTCCTTGCTTCCCATCGGCAGTCGGCGAAAAGGACTCGTAGGAACTCCATAGGCCTCGAGTCCTCTGGCCAGCTCCCGATCAGAAACGTGCGGTGGGACGTTGGAGATCACCACCCTCACTGCCTGAGTCTCCAGGGGCGTGACAGGGTAGTGGATGCCCGCAATGTCTAAGCCCTCCGCACACACCCTGTCAACCAAGGCAGGCGTGCTGAAATAAATCATCGGGACCGTGTTCACACGACCCGCATAGCGGATGGTACGCCATCCCAGGAGCGCAGCTAGAGCCTCCATGCAAACCTCGAGCCCCACATGGAGAGGGGTGTGAACCCTCAGGCCATGAGTCAGCGGGAGGTCCCGAGAGACATCGTCATGCCAGCTGCCAGGTGTAGGAGCAGCCATCCTCACTAGGACAGGGTTAACTACAAAGCAAAAAAACCTAAGGGAACGAAAAGAAAACTTAAACACAGGAGCTCAAGGCCAAGGTCCCGGGAATGCGGCCAAAACAGAAAGTGAAGATAAGCCACTGAAAGGGAGGGAGGGAGGGATTTGGGGGGTGAAAAACAGCGTGGATAGAGCAAAATAAGAGGGGGGGGAAAGAAAAATGCACCCCTCAAGCGGCAAATGATAAGAGACCTCCCCGCAAAGGGGGAGGAGGG
>NW_005842413.1:1077124-1093790 GCF_000455745.1 Alligator sinensis | reverse complement strand
GGTAATTAAGAGCACCTCTGGAAGGCAGGCTAATGGAAAAGGTAACTCCCCGTAACAAGCAGACAGAAAAGAGAGAAAGAAAGAGAAAGAGACAGTAAAAGAGAAGGCTGCGAGACGCGTCTCACAGACAAAGAAACCGGAAGCAGAGGGGGAGGGAAGAGAGAGGAGAGAAAAGCGGGGGAGAAAGCTACAAAAAAGCAAGAAAAGAGTCAGAAAGCGAAATAAACAGAGGCTAGAGACCTTTAGACAGGTGGGAGGGAAGAAAGAAAAGAGATAGGAAGCCGGGGAGTCTTACGCTCAGGATCGCCCCACGCAGCTCCAAGCGAGCCTGCTCTGCAGCGTCCGAGCGGAAGGAAGGAAGGAAGGAAGGAGAAAAGAAAAAGAATAAAAAAGAGAAGAGAAAAGAGAAAAGAAAAAGAAGAGAAAATAAAACAACAATATGGGATTGAATCTAACATGAACAAAAAAACACAACTCTAGCAGCCTCAAAGACAGTAGAGCACTTTCTTACCTTGCATGAAAAAGGGCTTATGGTTCTTAAGAATCCCCCCACTACTTATGGTTATGGAGGCAAGATGGGAAGGATATCAGCTGAATTGAAAGGCAGTCATAGGGGCCACAGCATGGACCATAGCCAGCATGTGGTCTGCTAGCTAATGCTGTGTGTCTATAAGGCAGAGGAGATGGCGGAATCCCTGCTTGGAGGGAAGGGGGGGGGGAGCAGAAGCCAGACAGATGTCTGCAGTCTCTGCCAGAGCTTCAGCTAGGGAGCAGAGGGGAGTTGTCAGCCCTGCTGTGAAGCAGAGAGCCCCACCCAGCCAGAGAGCATGCTGGGATGCTGGGGGAGTCTAATTTAACTTAAACCAGGAAAGGATCTGGAACAGACATTGCATAAATTTGTTTGACCCAAATCAATTAAGTCTGATACTACATTCAACCAGGTTTATCTCAAACCAGTTTCAGCCATTTTCAATCTGGTTTATGTGCACTAAACATATGATCTGTTACAGGTTTCAACCAGTTTCTGATCACTTAAACTGGTTTTATGTGTAATGCCTGTCCGTAGCCCAGGTGTGTGCCCCATTTCCAATGGAGATTTGTTCACAGGTCAGCATCTTCCATCTATTAGGTCTCAGTAAAGCCATATTTTTTGGTTTTGTTCTGTTATGGGCTATAGGGGCTTTCTTTAAGACTTGAAAGAAAATTACTGCCAGATAGGGATAGGTGGGGGGTTTTACACCATCCACCCAAAAGAATCAGAACCTAGTAGGGTAGGTCAGGATACACAGTTCAAGTTGCTGAAAATCAGCAAGTGGTAATTGTTTGGTGCATCTCCTAATTCCTTGGGGTCCCATTTTCCTTGGTAACCTAGAGCTGAAATTAGCTGGAGGGGGAGCCATTCTCTAAAAAAGCTGGGGAATTGGTCTGTGGCTGCTAATGCTTGTTACTGCAAGGGGACACCTTCCCCCATAATTCTCATATCAAGGGAGACAACAGGGACCAGCAGTTGTGTGTTATGTTAACAAAGGTAAGGCCTAATTAAACCACATCTCTCATGTCTTGTCATTCAGCTTGCATTCCTGAGACAAAACCATACCAATCTTTTTCACTGAACTAAGTGATAACTATGAGCCACATTCTCATATCTTCATCCAAATTGACCAGCACATAAATCTAAATGTAATTACACATACGCCATTTCAGTAAAATATCAGAATTCAGCTTTATATGAGCTAATCTATCAAACACAGTGTGTAGTGAAGAAAAAATAAAATCTATTTGTAATTCTGCCAATCATTAAAATAAAAAATAAACTCAGACAAGGAAAATCAAGTAAAATCGCTTGTGCCATCCTTAAGTCACCTAATGTGTGGGTTTCTAGGGATTTGAAAACATTCTGTGTTTTGTTCCTCATAGTGCTGACAGCCAAAAACAACAAGGAAACGTATTCCAGTAGTGTTTGGTGACTGATTGGTGGCATAGTACAATATTTTAAATAACAAAATGGAATGAACAAAGGACAAAAACACAACTCTAAATTCCTATTCTTCTGTGGGATTAAATCTGAATCTTCATGGTATTATGTAGACTTTGGTTAAGTAGCTAAACATAGGGCAAGGAAGAAAGAAGTTTAAATTTAATAGGAACAAAATCCATTCATAATAAAGAAGTGTTGATGAAGAGATCTTGACATCTTACAGAAAAGGCATGATAAGAGGGCAAATTTTCACCTTATTCCAGCATTACATATTCCTTGTATATTAACAAGATTTGTCTAACTGATTTAAAAAGCACTTTTTAAAAGAAACATGAAGATGATGACTGTACTAGTGTTTCATCAGGTCACCATGGCAGAATGTTGGGGTCTTTTATTTCAGGATTTTTATACTAATTTGTATGTCTATATATCACTTCTGTTACTTACAGACTATATCCACAAAGGAGGGGGGGACCCCCTAAAAAAATACCTGTGCAGATGTGACTATGTCTTCTGCTCAATTACAAAGTAACCGTATGTCTTATGGATACTTTAAGTGCCCTGGGAACTGAGAACATGTCATTCTCTTGATATGATATGACTAGATTTGTAACATGCACCTCCTCACTGCTGTTGTGTCTCTTTCATCTTACAAAACCTTTAACAGTCAAAAGGGACAGTGAACACATTTCACTGTACCAAGTTAAGCCTCTCACTTGGCTTCCAACAGCTTTATGAATTGTGACATTTTTACATTTTGCTGCAATTCTA
This sequence comes from Alligator sinensis, assembly GCF_000455745.1. Classification (NCBI taxonomy): domain Eukaryota; kingdom Metazoa; phylum Chordata; order Crocodylia; family Alligatoridae; genus Alligator; species Alligator sinensis. Next base: position 1,091,041 of record NW_005842413.1, on the reverse strand, counting down.
GTTTTTGAACACTATTAGAAAGAAAAATTATGAAATTGCCTGCTATGGAGGCAAAAAGACAACTGTTGCAGTTTACTATCACAATGTTAATGTATGTATGGCTGTCTGTTCTTATAAATTTGTAGCATCTAATACTGATGATAACAAGATTTTTATTTAAGTATTGAATAGAGCTCCAAAGGCATTTCAGATGTGTTCACTTTAGGGCAGTGATTCCCAAAGGGTGTGCCATGGCACACTAGTGTACAGTAAAAGTGACAGAAGCATGCTGCAAGATACCCCTGTGAGAAGCTAAATAAATGTTCCCCCCATCCTGTCCAGCACTCTATGCCAGCTCCAGCTCCTCCAGCAGTGCCTTCACCTGCTCCTCTGAGACTACCACAGCTGCCTTCTCCACCCCAAGGCACACCCTATGCCAGTCCGCCCACATGCTTCCAGTGCTATGCTCTGCTGTGAGTGGGCAGACAGAGCTGCACTTTGCAGCCCAGCTTCTCCCCTCCACTTTTTGCATGCTTATAGGGACAGCAAGAGAGGCCCCAGGGAAAAGGGGCAGGGAGGTTGCCAGTGTGTGGGACCCTGTAGGATCAGTCTCATCAGTAGGGGCTGCACTTGCTCCCTGAGGTAGACCAGGGGTTGGGAGGCGACAAACAGTGGAAAGAGCAGGGCACACCAGGGTATGGTCTTGCCCTTGCCACCTTTAAGTGGCAGCAGCTAGATCAGTCAGTCATTCTCAATTTGTTTACCCTCAAGACCCCCTCTATAGCTTTTCTGACTTTAGAACTATCTCAGAGATTTTCAGCTGGGGTATTATGACATTTATTAAGTTCCTTGAGGCTAAAAAGGTTGAGAACCAATGGTATGGAGACTAATCCATTGTTTAAAGAAAGATGTATTTGGTATCATTTTTTCATACCACATCTCAGCACTGGTATGATTTCCTCTGGCAGGGGAATGGAACGTGTTACCTGTTTTGAGAATTATATATACAGGGCCTAGGGACAGACATTCAAAAAGCCTGAACCTGAATTGATTCAATCTTTGCAGATTAGTTTAACCTGCACAGCCTGAACTGATTTGGAGGTGGATAGACATTCCTTTTTCATTCCAGAAATGCAGGCACATGCCTGCAGTGGCTCAGGCTGGAAGATGGGGGGCGCTAGAGCAGCCCTCCCTTCCCTTCCACACTACTTAGCTGAGGGGGGGGGTGTGGCCAGGTCCCGGCAGGAGGCTCTGATTAGGGAGGGGTGTAACCCCCCACCCTGCCTACACAGTCTCAGGCTTTATCCCACTCACTGCTCAAGGGGTGGGAGTGTTGCTAGACCCCAGCCCCTGGCTAGAACTCTGAGGCAAAGTGGGGGGAGGGGCGCAGTACATGCATCTGATAATACTGAGCTTTTCAATCTCCCTCTCCCTACTTCTTCATACTGTCTGCAGCAAATCTGACAGGCAAGTCAGCAGGGGGCTGATAGCACAAAGCTTATCACAACCCATCAACAAAGCAAAAGCCTCTCACATTAGTTCAAGCTCTTCATAAACAGCTTTTTCCAAGGAAGGAACAAGGGACATTACCAGCTGACCTGCTGATTAGGTCCAAAAAGCCCTAAGCAGACACTGTCCCGTCTGCCTTTGGAAATACACACATACAGACACCTCTAAGCATTAGCTAGCATGGGGGTGCTGTGACTGTGATCACATGCTGGCTGGGGTCCATGCTGTGGGAGAGGTGAGAGAGGGAGGTGGGGTTCCCTGCTTGAGCAGTAAGCAGCAAGGAGGGATGGGGCTGGGAGAAGCCTGGTAGCTGCTGCTGTGCCTGCAGTTTCAGCCAGCTGGAGCAGTGAAAGTGCTCCAGCTAGGGAGGAGAGGGGCAGGGCAAGCCCTGCTCTCTGGAGCAGACAGGCCAGCCCAGCCTAGGGCTGCAAAGCATCTGGGATGCTGGGGGACTCTGACTGAAGTTAAACCAGGAAAGGGTCTGGGACAGAAGTGCCATAAACCACTTTGACCTAAATCAGTTAAATCTGATACTATATTCAACCAGGTTTATCTTAAACCAGTTTCAGCCATTTTGAAACTGGCTTATGTGCACTGAACTTCTGTTCTGTTACAGGTTTAAACCAGTTTCTGATCACCGGCTTATGTGTAACTTCTGTCCCTAGTTTGGATGCACCTACACATGCATTTTACTGCCAAGTTGACTAATTAGCTCCGTAATAAAATGTCACCATTGACACGTGCACCAGCATTATGGCACGGTAAATTAACTCTGCAGTACATAGTCGGGTACAGTACTATCTTACAGTGGAGTAATTAAGTGTGATGAAACTCATGTAGATGGTGACAGGGGCTGGCTGGGGCACAAGTGTGCTAAAGGGTGGGTGCTGCCGGTCACACAGCTCTACACTTTAGCACTCTTGTGACATAGGCAGTCCCTTTGCCACCTGACTCTGCCACCCAGAGCCTGTTGCCATCTTGGGGCTGCTCCACTATGGCTTCAACTGCTGCTGTCCCAGGAGCATGTGTAGATGCTGTTCCCAGGAACAGCTGACTCCAGCTCGACCTGCTCTGGAGTTTATTGCATTGTGTTAATTTCACATGTAGATGTACCCACACACACCTTTGTGGGTGTAAGAGTGAAGTGTGTCACCAATTTTAATCCACAAAAAAGTGTGCCCCAGGTATTAGAACCTTGGAAAACATTGCTTTAGGGTATGTCTACATTGCTATCCAAAGCTGTGATTGCACAAGCTCCCCTAGGACCTTGAATAAGTCCACAGTGGCAGAAGCCCATCATGACACTATTTCTACACTGATACTTACAGCTGAGCTACCAAAACCAGCTCAGATAGGCCTCTGCTAGTTACAAGCATACCTCTGAATTGCAGCAGATACACATTTATTCAAATATTTAAAAATACATCGATGTATTCTGTATTATTACATGCTTTGTGTGATCCTAAATAGCATGAATCTGAGCTTTAAAAACAACACTATAGAATCACATAGCCAAAATTTGCCTGATTAGACCATCTGAAATTCAGAGGAACTCCACTGGCATCAATTAAAATCACTCCAGCTTTTCTCTAGCGTAACTGAAAGTAAAGTGGCTCACTGCCTCATTTTTCTAAAATATTAGTTATATTGTCAAAAAATGTTTCTTTCTTCCAAAAAACTGTAAAGCCATATTCAGAAAAAGGATCTCTTTCTACCTTACTGAAGGGATTGGAAATCATAAAACATACAATCAAATTATGGACAACCTCGTGATCCAAACCCAGAAGAACCTTTAATTTAGCTGTGACCAGTTAAAATAACTGTCCCTCTCATGCTAATAGCAGATCTGGACATCTCCTTTTCCTCCATCCTGTGACCTGTGGTAGCTAGTGACCACCACCCCTATAAACCTCTGTGATCTCCTTCCCATGCTATTACCTGTCCCTCTCATGCTAATAGCAGATCTGGACATCTCCTTTTCCTCCATCCTGTGACCTGTGGTAGCTAGTGACCACCACCCCTATAAACCTCTGTGATCTCCTTCCCATGCTATTACTGGTTGTTACGTCTCAGCTCTGTATTCTTGGGCAATCGGGGCACAGGATACAGTCTGTCTGACTCATTTGCTAAGGACTTTTCCCCCCCCAGACACACACACACAGCTCTAAGTTTAATAGGCATCTCGGGCCGTACATTCCCCGGTCCCACTATGGGAGGCCTATTTAAACTTGATTGACTAAAACTCGGTTGCCGGGTTAGGGAATGCTGAGGCAAGAGACCGAGTCAGAGGGGGTATGGGCAACATTTGAACAATGGTTAAGGGTTCATCACAGCATCCAGCCTGCTGGAGCCCTAATCCCAGGTGTTGTCATATCTTTCCCGAGACGACTGGTGGGAGTCCTCTCCACAAAAGGTTATGAGCACCCCAATAATTGTTTTAAGTCTGTTAAAAGACTATAGTAAGATCTGGAAAAGTCATGCTAAGCTGAGGCTTGTGCACAACAAGTAAAAATCCAAAATCCTGATGCTGCAAGCTATCTATTGTTCCTGAAGAAACCATGAGATATCCCATCAGTATATCTGCCACCCATAGGAATTTCAAGCTGGCTCCCAAGTATTTGGGTTACTCCCTAATCTTAAGTGTTTCCTGATTATCAATCAGTTTCCTGAGATGGTCCAAACCAGATAACCCCTTGTCAATAGAAAAGACAATGATTTACACTACTGAGGGTGCTTCGAAGCAGCTGAACTGAGGGTATAAAAATCTGTAAGTGTGTGTGCTGCTAGAGGGAGAAGAGGAAGAGGAAAAGGAAGGAAAAGAAGTAGAAGCAGGAGGAAAGAAGGAGAAGAAGAAAACCCCTGTGCTGACACCATCCCCTGTCGTTCTTGGGACGCTGGAAGAACAGATCATCTCTCCCTTCAAGGACTGTGCTACAGACTGTGCCTGTCAGCTTTGCAGCCTGAGTACCGTGGACTAGGTGAGATCCCAGCGTTCTCTGTCTTCTTTCTAGGCATAAACTTCTGAACCTGAACTGTATCAGTTAAGCTTGAGCTAAGTTTCCCCAAATACTTAGTGAAACCAGGGTAGTATTGTCATTGTTGGTGTTTGTTTTTCTTTTGCATGTCTATTACTACTAGTACTATTATATATTTCATATGCTTAGCAATAAATAACTTTTATAGTCAAACTGGTAGTAATTGGGTATATTTTTCCTTCTCTGCTTCTCTTTCCTCCCGTGCTCTGCAGCAACGCTTCTTTTACCTATGCTAAAGATCCCTGTGAAGCCCAAATTATTGTGGGGTCTGCTCATCAAGAGGCCAAAGATTGGGACGTGCTGAGTTTGAAACACATAAGGGGATCAGCTTGTATAGGCTGATTGACCCAGTTTGACTCAGACGTGCCCTTATGAACTGAATGCTGGCCCATGAGGGTGTCAGCTGGATACCCCCCCGGATTCAGAGGGATTCTGTTTACCTGTGTGCTTGTGTCTGACTGCATTTTATTGTTGCTCTTATGAACTGATTCTTGGCATATGAGGGTGTCAGCCTGTCCATGCTGATCAGCCCAGCCAGGTCAGGCGTATCACGTTAATTTGTGTGTGTTTGTGTGTATGACTGATTTGGTGACTGGAGGAACCCAGCCCATTGAGACTGAGTCCTGCAAGATAGCTCCACTGGGGGTCAGGGCTTGCAGAAGGGAGAAATACAGCTCCGTATAGTAACACAAGCAGCACATTGACAGAATCACCAAGACCCTAGAAACTATCCCTAATAAATGAGCACACCCCAAAGTAATGGGCAGATTTGGTAACATGGTACAATGGAGAACGTACAGATAACACCCGAGATGTATAACTTTTCTTACATTTCCTTTTTTTAGTCCTTTATTTGTCTCTTTCTTTTCCACTGTCTGCCTTTGCTCCCGACTATTGTGCTCTTATTTTTACTGCCATACTTTTATTTCTTTTCTTCATGACTTTCCCCATTCTTCTACCACCATCTACTCTATTTCCATCTGATCACTTATCCCTCCCTCCTTTTTCTCATGGTTAACAAGCTTTCTGCTTCACACTCCAAAGAAGGAGAGGCCATAAACATTGTTCTCAGAAGTAAAACACACTCAGCTATTGCTTTCGCAACCAACACACAACACAAACTGCTCCCGGGGCACACAAAGGATCCTGGCACAATCACCCACTTTGGCACCATTTTTTGTTGCAACTGCACCGCTTCACCTATAACGAGCCAAACTTGCCACTTCATGCCAATCCTGGTCCCTTTTTCTTTATAAAGGTTTTTCTCTTTCATCTGCCTACTAGTGTTGCAACACAAGGGGGGCCACGGGGAATGATCTGATACAGCTCCGCAACTGAAGGTGGGAGGCCAATCAGGAATGTAAAGTTGCCCGTGACATTAGGTATAGTGAGGACAGCTGGGATAAGTTGAGGGATCCCTGTGGCCTTTGTTGTAAGGAAGGAGCTAGGACCCAAGGGAATGTCACAAGAAGGGACTAGAAGCTGGAGTCTCAGAAAGCTGGAATGACTTAGACAAAACATCTGAGTCAGGCACACTGAAAGTTCACCCCTCACTGTCTAAAAAGTAAGAACTATAAATGTTTTCCAGGCTGCTTCCTACTTGCTATACAGCCTCCAAATTAAAAACCAGTAGTCTATGGGGATCTTTTTCACATTCCCAACTTTCCCCTTAACTATACAAGTCACATTCTAAACTGTTGCGGTTGATGGAAATAATCAAGGCTCCAGATGATACACTTGTTATTTTTGCTGCTCTGATTGTAAAATTGATTAATGAATCCTGAATTTAGAAGTGTCTATACTAACAATCTAAGTTTTTCAATAGTCTTGCATTACGTAACTGGTACAGAAGTCTACCTATGTTGCTGCCACATGGCAACTAAAGAAGTACTTTTTAGTTTATGCTTAAAAGGCAGAGATTATGCACTTACAATCATGTCCTGTTTAACAAGAGCAGCATAAGCCACACCTATCACACTATCAAACAGCTTAAAAGTGTTAGTCTATATCCTGCTGGCTTTGAAAGCAGGAAACAACAAAGGCCAGACAAAAATATCAAACGATAAAAGCAAGAATGGGTGCAAAGTTTTAGCACAAGATTGACAAAATATATACTATTATGTTCTGTTACTGAAGACTGGGGATTTATCCAAAAAAGTTAATTTACTAATCAGGAAAATATTTGTAAACCAGCCTAAACTTATAAACCAACACGTGTAAGCACTCATTTACATAAGGATTTGTTCTCAGGATAATGAGAAACATTTAAATGAATAATACCCGGAGTTTCCTGAAAGCCACTTCAAATAAGTACTTGGATAGTAGAGGAGGTAACTCCAGCACAACAGAATGGAGAAAACACAATTATAACACTATAAAAATAAGGGAAGGAGTTGTACAAGACGTCTTCAATATTCCGTATTTTGAAGATTATGCATTGATTCCATTACAGTAGCTATTAATTTGATTTGTATTCATGTACTGACATAATCCTCCATACATGCAAGTTTAAATTAATCATTCCTAAAGCAGACATTTAAATATAAAAGACCCCAAATAATACAATGCAACAAAAGTCTGATTAGGCGGAATTCTACTACTTAGAAATAGCAGCCACAGCCTCTCAGCCTTCATTTACAAGGGACAGGTTAGAAATTCACCAAAGAAAATGCAAAGATGAAGTTGGTTTTTGAGAGAGTTGTCTCATTACAAAATTAAAGCCTCAGACAATTGAGTCAGGAATGCAATCAATATGCAGTAATTAATAAGTAGCATACCACAAAGACAAAAGTAATTCCTTCGAGATAAGTAAAACGTATCGAAAGAAGCTTGTGCTTTGCTAAGAAAGCCTAGAGCTGCATTCTAGAGCAAACGACATGCGTCATACTAGCATGTTACTTGAACCGTTTGTAATGCTTCGTCAAGACTACAAAGGACAATGTTGTATGACTTAAAAATTCTAACAAACTAATCATAATGTGATGCAGCTGAGACTGGAAATTCAATAACTTTTTTCTCCTCTCACAGGAGTTGTGAAGAAAGAAGGGTCCCAGTCCCTTGCCTCACTGAGGGGCCAGCAAGAATTGTTAGGATTGGTCATGACCTATGAAGAGGGCAGAGATTAAAAAGGACATAATCAATTAAAAACCCATGCTTCTCTCAACAGTCTTTCCTACTCTTGTTACAAGTGACCCAAGGAGATTACTATAATTGAAAGCTGTAACAAAAACACCTCCTCTTTTCTATTTTTTTCCCATTTGTTTCTTTTGTAAATACGGCAGTGGTGTATGGATAGCCAAACTCCCACTGCTTGTGTGCATCTTTCAAATCCCATTATGGGGCCAGGGACCATCAGCAATAGACAACTGTGACTGTTAAACTACATCTATTGCCAGGGTGATTCAGGGGAAGGTAAAAAGTATCATCTGAAATTACTTGAACTGTACTTTTAGTAGATTCTAATTCATAGAGTTTTTTAAAGCAGCCTCAAAAAACCCCCCAAAAAACCACCATACTTGGGTGGCAACTTATGCTACTAGCTTCTAAATTGGCAGCGTTTAGAATCATGACCTGCTGTGTAATGCATTATTGTGTATGACAAAATAAACTCACCTAGCAAGCTACCACCTTTGCTTTACATGTAAGGTGTCTCTCACAAATACTTCATATGCTTTAAGCTCTTATGGTGAGCCAGCAAAATATCTGGTACAGATAAAGGCTGGACTGGTTTACATAGCCCCTAAAGCTGGGGAAGTCCATTACAAAGCGGTGTCTTCAGTCATAACTGGTCCCTAGTCTGCTCCATGAGGGACGGACCTTTGCAGCATGGCTTGTGGTACCTTCACAATTCAGCCCCCATAATTCAGGCCAGCACCCCAACTCTCCTGGCAAGTGCATAGTGGAAGCTGCCCCCCTCTCTCCCACTTCACAAGCAGCCCTGACTGTACCTGCAGCATCCATTTTGCTTCCCCTAGTGGTGCTTCACACACTATCCACTTCAGTGCAAAAAACCCATCTCCTTTCATTGCCATGCATGCAGCTCAGACATTTCAGCTCCCTCCCAGCTGCCAGGGCAGGAGCAAACTAGGGCTGTGGAGAGTGGTGGCTATAAAGAGCCTGCAAGCAGCATGCTAACCATTTGTGGGTGCAGGCAGCCTGCAGACCACTAGTTGGACAGCCCTGTGCTATAGAAACATCAACATTTTCAGACTTGGGGTGTTCAAGTTTGGAGAGAACTAAATAAAGATCATCTAATTTTGAGATTTGCCCATGACAGATATCAGCAATCTAAGTCAGTGGGAGCTCTGTGTATTTACTTATAGTCAATACCTACTTATAGATTAAGGCAGCATTCATGTGGTTCCTCGGTCAGAACATTTTGCCCCACCTAAATAAAGCCAAGGTAAATGAAAATATTACAGCATATTTAGCTATATGTTGGGCCTGAATAATATAGTGAAAAAGCACACTCTTTTCAGGGATTCTTCATACTAAAAGAAGAATACATGGGATATTCTCCCCTGTATAAAGAAAAACATTTACTTGCAAATTTCCAATTACTCCTAACATTTTCTTCTTAGTCACCTTCATCTAAATCTGACCTTAGATGTATGCTGTGGGAGCTGGCTATCAAAGATTATGAAAAATGAAAAAAAATCTCTTCCCTTATTACACAAAATTATGGTGAAAGGTATGTGAAAAGTGGTACCAGTAAAGTAAAGTCTGGAAGCCAAGTTTAGCATTTTACTGATTTATAAAATTTCATGTGTTTTCTTTGCTGTTTAATTCTTAGACTTTAACCCCCAGCCCCAAAAATCAAGGAGAGAGGTCAGCTATCACCATTTTTACCTAAAACATCCCAATTTAAATGCAAATACCAGCCTTTCTTCCTGACCTTTAAATGTCCTTTTCATATGATTGTAACAGAAAGCATAAATTTTGTACCTTGATATCTATGGGATAGTTCTTCTGTGTCATTTACTCTCATTTACGTAACATGACCCCTTCTTATTTATGTGCTTAGATTTATGTCATTGTATCAGTGCAAGGTAGACTCTTCAGAGAGAAAAGCAGTAATTTTGCTCAAAATGTCATTTTATGTATACAGATTAAAAAAAATAAAGCTTTGAGTAAAAGAATGACATTTTCTTGTTTGCTTTCATCTGTACCCAGATTTTGATGCAATAACATTACTCCTTTTGCATTTTTCCTGCGAGTACTAGAGTTCAACCCCCTTAAGTGTTAAGAGTTTGCTTATATTTAAGTGAGGATAGCCTTAAAAATAAAAACGTAATCCTCTAAACCCTTACTCAAACAAGTAGAATTTACTTGAAAGATTACTTCCAATTTAATGGAAACTACATGTTGATTAACCACATTGGCATCTATGCAGCTGAAAATGTAAAGGGGGAAATAAAAATTAATGAATGAACATACATCTCTTTCTTTTAATAGCTGGATGAGCAATCTGCCAATCTGGTTGCATTCATACAGCCAAGATTTTTTAAAGACAATATTACAAAAAAAAGATTTTTTGTCTGCTAACACAATAACTGTGAAGTGTAATCTAGGCCCCTGGCACACATTAATTTAGTCACACAATTAGAATTTGACCATTTTTATTCCAGATCCCAAAAATCCCAAATGTGCATGGTAAGATGCACAATTTTGGGGATCTGAGATACACTTTATTAGACCCCAATCATGCAGTTATATGCATGAGTGTGACAGAAGAAGAGTGGGGCAAGGAGGAAACTCCAAAGCCCAAAATCAATCAATACACAGCATGTATGAGGGAAATACCAGCTGGAACAAGGAGTGTCAAGCAGTGGTTCCAGAGTGAGTGCTTCCTTCAGATTGGTGTGGAAGTCCCAAGGCAGCTATTTCCAGCCCCAGAGAGGTGCAGCTGGGGAGAGCTTGGAGCATCTCCAGACAAGAGACACAAGAGGGCTCTCTGGTTCCAGGTGACCCACAGCAATAAGCAGGTAGTAAATATTTGATGGCCGGCAAGAGTGGTCAGAGGACCACTGGAGCAAGCCAGGGAGCACAGCTCCAAGGAGCTTGACTGCTCCAATCAAGCAGGGGCTTGAGGCATGAGGATTAAAGAGGGAACCAACGCTGACAAAGCACTGTGTTGTCTTGAAGCAAGGAGCCCGGACCTTTCTAGTGAAAGACAGAACCTTCAACCGTGTAGATAGATGGCTCACTTTCCAAGCAGAGGTCAGAGCATTGGGTAAGTCTACTCAATTGAAGGTGGTTTTCGCATATAGGAAATGTCAACAGGATTAGGGATCCTGATTGTAGAAACCTGTGTCCTTGTTGAGGAAGCACCCAGATTGATTTAAATCAACTGAGGGATAGGGATGGCTTTCCCTGTAGGAATTTTGTCTATCTGATTAAGGGCACCAGGCTTTCCCTTAGAGGAAATGACACTGAGGATCACCACCGGCTTAGTGGTGTTGGCCTAGGACATTATGAATTGAATTGAGTTGATTGACCACTGGACCCTTACATCGATTAAGGTTGACTGAGTTATATACTTTGTCTGAAGCCTGAGTTGACAGAAGCCTAGCAAGCCACAGATGCTCAGTACATTAATTTAAGAGGATTTCCCCTCCTGAGTTCAGCCCAATAGACAGGCACAGAGTTTAAAATCCTCACAGTCATTTACATACTCTGTTGAGGACAGCTGCACATGCAGTCGGCCCAATAACATACGAGAACGTAACTATTCAAAGCAACATGTGCAATTCGTGCAACATGATGACCCAGATGCATAACAATCAAGAAGTGATAAAGGTGGGGTGTAGGGGGAAGTGAAGTCCCATGAAGGACTCTGCAGAGGGACAACCTTGGACCCCATCAGCCGATATAACCAGCTCCCAACATTATAAAGACACCAAGGTGTGGCAGGAAAGGGCTCACCACTGGAGATCGGTGGTGGTGGTGCTAGCTTCACCCTGATGATGCACTCTGGTAGGATGTTGGGCAGGAGAGAGCCAAGGCCATATTGCACTGAGCCCTGACAATGAGGAGCTGAGCAACAGGACCAATCATTGATGCCTGCAGTATCCTTTTAACTTGTTAGGATGCAAGGAGCCCATTGTCCTCCCAAGCACTGCTAAGTTGAAAGCCAGGCAGTATACCTGGGCATCAGGCTGCACCACACAGTCCTAGATAGAAGTGATGTCAAACTGAAAACTACATGGTGCAGACTAATGCAGACTATGCAGGGCTATACTAATCAGCTTTCAACTTGCGGTATGTGAGAAGCCCATCAATTGATCAGCTCTCCATGTGCAGTCAGATGCCAAAAATGCCACATGTTCAAGCTGGCCAAGTATGTGAGATGTTACAAATTATCACACAATTAACATGTTAATCACATGATAAATGTAGTGTCTGCCAGTGGCCCTAGTGTAAGATTGGGGTACTAATGTCTTGATTTTTTGAGACACCATGTGATTAAATGTCTTTATTACTTGGTTTGTAGTTTTAGCTAGGAGCCCTAGCTCTGACCCAGGTTCCCACTCTGTTGCATTCTGTAGAAATGCAGAACAAAAGCATGATTTACATCCTTCCAAAAAGCTTACAGTCTAAGTCTTACAGCTGTTTATCCTCTAATGAGCTCAACAAACAGCTGTTCTGGTGTTTGATGACAGCCCTCCAGGAAAGCAAGGAAACAAGGGGCCTTATTTCTCTAATGTAAAAAACAATTTTTTTGTTGTTGTTTCTTTAAAAATGAGGCCATCTTTACAAGTCATTAAATACCAGGGATTTTTTTTTTTTTTTTTTTGTCACTTTGTTTGCTTTCTACTTTTTCTGTCTGCCTTTAAAGGTGAACTGGTTGACATAAAACTTCAGTGACGAAAGCAAACAAACAGTAAGACAAATGATATTAGTGAAGACAGTGAATGATGCATGCCTGGAATGTCATTAGAAATGAAACATGACCAGAGGATTTTAAAAAGGGAGGAAGTGAATTGTTAAATAAAATTTAAGCTTATTTCCCTTCTCAGTGTACCCGCTCAGTCTAGACAGTACCTACATTCACCCAATTATTACTGAGTTTAATTGAATAATGTTTTGTTCTCCCTTGAATCATGTCTACATTTCATCACACCTTTAAATGTGCTAGGACTAAAAGGAAAAGGGACCCATCTGAGCCCACGGTATAGTAACGTAGGACCAAATTCTATTCCACCTGTTAGGCATATAAGTGGACTTAGACACCTTAGTATAATTCTATTCCACCCAGTTAAAGGTCCTGAAAATCTACTAGTGTTTCTACTTTTGTAACATACCATCGTCTTACTTTTGGGTGAGTCAGAAAAAAGCAATGAGAAGGAGGATGACCCACCCACGGTTTTGTATGAACAGTTTTACATCATGGACCAGAACCACTTTAATAGATACAACAGAATCCAGTGTATAGTCTCTATCTTAGCACTAACGCTGAAGTAACATTCATATGATTGTATTCCCCATTTCCTGGGCCCCACTCCTACTTTCACAACAAATACATGTTACATGTACCAAGTTCTCTGGAAGAGAGGTAAGGAAGACCTGCTATGTCTTTAGATAAGAGGACAGAACAAGATTTTTCCTTAAATCATTCAGTACTTACCTAAGTTACAGGCTGTTTCTTTTCATGAATTAACCTGAATCTTCAAATCAAAATAGTCTCCATTCTATAACTAACAAAACACACATGCAGGACTGAATCACAAACTCAAGAAAACATGACTCAAGCTTTGATTAGAAAAGGAGATAAAGTAAGGGGGGTGGGGGGAAAGAAGATGGAGATTAAACGTGCCTTGGATTTTCACGACAGCATTATTTTGCCATGTCTCCACAAGGAAAAACAAAAAAGCAGGGATTTATTTTGTATGGTGTTACAGTAATTTGCTGCAAATATTTTACATTATTCTTGAATGAAAACACTTAAATTGCTACTATCATTGCTATTGTTTCCATTTTATACAAGGCTGTGTCTACAGATTATACAATTTAGAGTGTAAATATTAATGAGATGAATTAACTGTTTAACAAATCACATGGCATCTTGAACAGCTTACGGGTGTACAGCACATAACGTACTGCAAGAAGATTACCAATCACAGCAACTAGAGAATCACAGCATGGTCAATTCAATTTTCAGTGATGCCTCTTTAAGCTCTAATGAACCATGGTGCCCTAATGAGAGGTTTCATTGAACCCTGGCCAATCGAGCAGAAATTTCATGGAGAAATGAAAAAACTAAGAGTCAACAGCATACTAAATAGAGCTCTTTGCAATAATAAATACAACCACTGTTTATAGGTCACCTTTGAAACCTGTAAATAATTATTACAAATATAGCGTAACTTTGTAAGGCACATGGATCCCAAAGGTA
>NW_005842413.1:1048435-1077093 GCF_000455745.1 Alligator sinensis | reverse complement strand
ATGCCTGTTTAATAGCATAGAAGTATAATCAAGGAACACCAACTTTGAAGGAAAAAAAAACCCAACATGATAACTAACATCACAAATATGATGCTAGAAAATGTTCCCAACTGTGAGGTATGCTTCCCTCAACTGAGAAAGGAAAGGTTTTGGAGCAGCTTTTGTGTGTGTTGGACCAAACGAAACAAAACATTTTACCTTGCGTAAGTGTAAGAACGTGGACTATGCTGTCACATTCATGTCTGTTTACTTGTCATATTTCAAATTGAAATAGCTGAAGGAGTTGGTTGCACAGTCTTTCTTTGTAACACCCAATTCACAGAGTAAAAGGTAATCCATAAAAGATGAAATTTCTCCTAGCCTTCTGACTTAATAACTGCAATCTAGAATGCCACATTCAGTAAAAAACAAATTGATTGAGAGCAGGTTCAGGCTTGATATCAGAAGGCATTACTTTACGATTAGGGCTGCCAAGCTCTGGAATGGGCTCCCAAGGGAGGTGGTGCTCTCTCCTACCTTGGGGGTCTTCAAGAGGAGATTGGATAGATATCCAACTGGGGTATTATGATCCCAGCACTTGTTCCTGCCCAGGGCAGAGGGTCAGACTTGATGATCTGTTCAGATCCCTTCTGACCTTGAAACTATGAAACTAACAAAACCTCCTAAAGGAATAGTGGCCATATAGTTTCTAAAGGAGACCATATCATAGTCATCCCATCTGCACACTGAACTGATGGAATAGGTCCTCAGTTCTTTGATATCTTCAGAAAATATCCCATGAAGGCATGTGATCACAGTGGCAAGCAGTCATGGTAGGTTCCCTGACGCAAAAGTGTGGTCCTTTTAGTTCTCTTTGGGACAAATTAAGAAAAATCAGGTATGTGGTGTCTAAAAGGAGAATATCACAAGTTCTGTGAGGAAAACATTCTGCAAATTATGACAAACTTGTCTTTAAATTTGAAGATGAGTAAGACAAATGAGTCAAAAGCTTCTGGTTCAAACTCTCACAAGCATATAAGGATGTTAAAACAACCTAACTTCTTATAAACCAGGTATCAGCCTTCAGAGAATGCACATCATGCACGGCAATATTTCAAAGCAAGATGTATATAATTTTGCTTAAATCTAAAACTACAGTAGTTCAAGTTACTATATGAATATGAGCGCCTATTCTTTTACATATAAGTCATTTAAAATCCTATGCCAAAATGGTGTAGAAAAAGTTTCTGGAGTTTCAATTTCCATCTTGACTAGTGACAAATGTCCAAAGTGGAGAAGGAAAAATTGATCATATAACTTCTCATATGAGATTATTAAAATATAAATTAAAATATGTTGTTTTATAAAAAGTTCTGAAAAGTAATTTCCATGAATTTCAATGGGCAAATGCGATTATGCAACATATATCTTGGTAGTATTAAAGCCAAGACTTAAACCCAAGATCTGCTTTATTATTGTTTATTCCAAAAATAAAAAAATAAGACTACAAGCACACCACATCTTCACAAACAATGAAGTTTCAGGTTTCACAATAGTCTTTCATAACTTCTATCAGATAAAAAGCTCGGTAATTTTTTTAACAGATTTTCCACTGCGTTACAGCTCTCTAAGAAATCTTTTGTGATTCTACATAAGCCTGATTCCTTTCTGCCTGAAGAAAACACTACCTTTAACAATATAATGTCTTGATTTATCAGAATGATTTAGTGGTCTGGCTAGCTTAAGGGATTGACACTGAGAAACAGAACCTTTCATTTCTAAATCTTTATTCTGAATCTGACCTTAACTGGTAATTACTTTCATGTCAGTAAGTCAAATTCAGGAAAGCTAGCAGAGTTGACAAACTGCTAAATTCAAAGGCAGCTGGCTAAGTCAGACCACTGTTGTATCCCATGTTACAAAAATCACCTTTGCAAATTAAACTGGTAGCATCCTTTTTGACCCTCTCTTCAAAGAGCGCCAGGCATGGAAGGGAATAGAACCTCACAGCACATGCATCCAAGCCTGAGAGCAATTGTTCCTCCAGATGAAAGTTGAGGCATGTTTGGCTGCATGGGGAAGCTGGGCTTCTCCTGTCATTACTCACAATGTACCAGTTCCCAGATAAAAATGTTGACTTGAAGTGTGTCCTTTTAGCATCCTTCAGAAGCATTCAAAATACAATATTTGTCATTGTACTGACAACAGACCACAAACACAGAAGAAAACATGTGCAAAAAGATAAAGAAATTATATGCTAATAAACTAACACTACATTTTGTAGAACAGAAAAACAATCTAAATAGAGGTAAGTAGGATGGGTCATTAGCCTAAGAACTGCTGCTTTGGATCAGCCTTGTAGTTTATCCAGTTCAGTAGCCTTTCACTAGCAATGATCACTATCAAATGTTTCAAAGGAAGGCACGAGAAACCCTGAAGCAGGTATTTACAAGTTTACTTGGTCCAAGTCTCTTCCAACTTCCTAAAGGCTAGGGACAGAAATTACACATAAACCAGTATAAGTGATCAGAAACTGGTTCAAATCTATAACACAGCAGAAATTCAGTGCACATAAGCCACTTTCAAAATAGCCAAAACTAGTTTAAGATAAACCTGGAAATATGCAGTATCAGACTTAACTGATTTAGATGAAATTGGTTTATTGAACTTCTATTCCAGATCCCTTTCAGATTCAAGTCAACTCCCAGTTCCACAACCCAGGATGCTTTGCACCTCCCCCACAAACACACTCTCTCAGGGTGGGCAGGCTAGACTTAGCTCAATCTATCTGCTCCAGTTGAGCTGGGGGCATGCTCTAGTGCTCCCTAGCTTCTGGCCTGGGCCACTGCAGGCATGTGGCTACATTTCTGGAATCAAAAGTGAGCATCTGTTCACTTGCTTATCGGTTCAATCTATGCAGCTTAGACTAACCTGCAAAGATTGAATTCATAGTATCATAGTACTTAGGGTCGAAAGGGACCTAAGCAGAACATCAGGACCGACCCCCTGCCCCAGGCAGGAATGGGTGCCGGGATCATATCACCCCAGCTAAATATCTATCCAGCCTCCTCTTGAAGAACCCCAAGGTAGGAGAGAGCACCACCTCCCTTGGGAGCCCATTCCAGAGCCTGGCAGCCCTAACTGTAAAGTAATATCTCCTGATGTCCAGCCTGAACCTTCTCTCTAACAATTTCTGGCCGTTATTCCTAGTAACCCCAGGTGGTGCCCAGGGAAACAGAGCTTCAGTTCTTGCTGGTCCCCCCTGGTGAGTTTGTAAATGGCCACCAGATCCCCTCTCAGCCTTCTTTTGTGGAGGCTAAATACGTTCAGGCCCTTTAGCCTGAATTGATTCACCCTTGGGTTTTTTGACCCTCTGTACCTAGCCAAAGAGTTTAGACTTCAGTATTTTCCTTAAAGCAGGACCATTTAAAGCCTTCAGTCTCCTTTTTCAATATTTAGTACTGTAATTCTTGATATTCCTATTATCCATAGGAATGACTAATCTGTTTTTGAATCTAGCTAAAACCTTTGCTTCAAGAATATTTATAGCAATGAGTTTCATAGGGCAGCTAACTATGGATGATCCTTTCTTCAGTTGTAAAGTTCCCAACTTCTCTATTTTGTTGGTAGACCCAACCCCCTTATTTTTCTCCTGTGAAACAGGATGAACAGAAGCTCTTCATGTACCTTTTCCATAAGTACTCATTATCTTGTGTATGCCTTCACCCTGTCCTTTCCTAGGGGCGTCCTTTTTTATCTTGATCTTTTGAAATCTTTCTTCATCTGAGATTTCTTCTGCCTCTAAGTCATTCTTGTCACCTGGTTCTGAATCTTCTCCAGAAATGAAAACAGTATGCCCAGTGAGGACATATAAATATTTTATAGCACATGGCTGTAATATTTTCTACATTATTCTCCATCCCAACTCTTTAAGCATATTACCATTTGCTTATTTTTAACTGCAGTTGCATATTGGACAGAGATCTTTTAGTTATCCATGTGGACATAAATAACGTTGCCTGTAATTCAATGTATGTGCACATGGAATACCATCATTTTAGTGGATATGCATGTCAACATTTACAACCCCATACCATATAAGACAAGAAATGAAGTGACGCCTGTGCAATTTCCTTGCAATCCTGAGACCAATTTTATCTATGTTCAGCTGCAGCTGTTACAATGACAAGTATAATATGTTCACATATACCATCTGTGAGCAAATAAAATAAAAATATTTACTAAAAGAAAAACTGACAAGAACTTATGAAGATGTAATAGTCACTGCAAACCAGTTATATATAACAGAAAGCATACAAACCTTGCTTAGCCTAAAGATAGTAAGTAAAACAGACTAAAGAAATAAGAACAAAAGAAGATGAACAAGAACAAAGCATTTTCTTCTTTTATGGGGGGGGGGGTCGGAAATTACCACCTACAGTACTATGGGCTGACAACAAGTCCTATGATAGTAGGAAACAGTTCATCAGCCTTACTGATGGGAGTTAAATCCTTCATGGAAAACTGCAGGCATGCAGGGACATATGGCCTATCTCTGTGTGGCACAAGACTTACATATGTCACAGCAATACAAGGATACATGAATAAAGACACAATATTATTCATAAAATATAAAAAGGGCTGCCATTGCCCTTGACAACACAGCAAAGGGCTGATGAATGTGCACTGCATTGATTTTTTACTAAGTTTCAGCTTTGATGTTATTTCAACCGAATGTGCCTAAATAAACAGGGGTAACTCCCTAATTAGGTCATATTATCTCTAGCAGCTTCCATTACTCTGTTAATGTGATGTTCTATTTAGACGGTCTGCTACCTTGCTAAACTTTATTATGTGAATTTTGAATGTTTAAATGATTAGCACTCCCAGTAAAATATATGTTAACAACAGGAGCTTAAGGTTTACATTTGGCATCAACATTTATATTAAATATGAACATACCTGTTTTGAGTTGAAGGGGTAATACATTAATTAGGATTCATTTAGTATGCCTTATTTTGTGTGCAGGTTACAAATGGATCCCAAAGTTCCCAGAAAAGTATTTAAATGTTTTATCAGAAAGAGGAGCGGTTGCAGAGAGGATTTTGTACAGGCAGATCAACAAAATACAATGCAATTTGACAGAAATACAAATCCTGCCAAAAGCAAAATAGACTATTAGGATCTGGAGTAACTGGGAAATGAACAGTAAATTCTGTAAAACAAAACACAAAAAAAGCAGAAAAAAGAGGATTGCTGGAAGCACTGCAAGCAGTGCTGTACAACAAATTGAAAATACACTCCAATGAGGGGGAAAAAAAGCTTTCCTCTTAGGGAAAACCAGAAGCTTTGAATTCTCTTGTGTAGGTTTTACAGAAGCCCTTTAAAATACAGAACTTTGCTTTCTGATTTGTTCCTTTGGAGTGTCTATTAAAAAAAGTGCAGGCATTATATCTTCACCAGGTGTTTGTTTCAATACTCCATTTAATTAAGCTGCTGCACAGAAGGACTTGCTTTCTTTAAAGACACTGTCTTTTCAGACTGAATGAAGACTGGCTGAATGTTGTCAGCACAGTCTCATTTTATCCTGGCTAAGAAGAGGGTCAGTTAGATAGTAAAATCTGTACCTTGAAACCTCGTGAGGATGCAGCTATAACTGTCGCATGGCCATTACAGCATCCTCTGCTATTTAAGTTAGCAGTCTGGGGGGGGCCCAGATGTAAATGACCGGTTTCCATCACTACTTTTCCTGAAAACTTGAGGTACAGGGTAGAAAGCCCTCAAATGCAACATGGAGGGACAGCTAAAAGCCATTTTCAGCTGCCCCACTAATATAGGACTCCCTTGGTGCAGAGCACTAGTCTTTTGCACATAGATAATTTCACCCTTAATCCTCAATTTAACCTTCATAAAGACAGTCATTTGAGCTAAATAGCATATAAAAATGCTCTCTGTCTCAAAACTACAAGTCCATAAAACAGTATAAATATTCATCTCAGAAAATGCAAATTATGGAGTAATAGCTAAGGGCTTATTTCAGACCTGCTGTGAGCAGGTGCAGCCCTCTTAAGGACTATCTGAATTTGGACTGCAAAGAAAACAATAGGAACATAGATAAAAATTAGTATTGTAAAGCACGTCATAAACCTTAAGTTTTATTCCATGCACAAAAATGCAGTTGGGCCTTGCAAGTGGGTGCATATCAACTCATCTTCTAGTCTGTGTCACTGGAATAGTTTCATATGAAACTTGTAAAGTATGTGATGCACCTGTTGCTGCTAGCATTAGAAAGGTTTTTTTGAAGGCCTCTTTTAATTTTTTTTTTTTTTATAAGTGTGATCACTTTTTATAGGACCTGCAAGATTAATGCAACTATGATCATTATCCCCTATCATGTGACAATGTAATTTTTTGTAACCATGACTACCATGAAAATATTTGTGACTGAAGCCAAAGAAGAAAAAAACACTAAAAACAATCCAATGAAATCAAATCAGTGAATCCCAAGAAATTAGGCTAAATCACTATTTTTATACCACAATGTATCTGTTACATTCCAGAATTACCTTCTCCTAGATGTGCAGACAGACGGACAGAAACCTTTGTTCCATATGTAACAAGCCACTTGGGACAAAGATGATTAACTAAAAGACTAACAATTAACTAAAAGACTATTGGAAGCCCAACAAGAAACTCTTCTGACACGATGGACATACAAGAAGAATGGGAAGAAACCAGTGTGGCTGGACAAGTAGCTTCCAGGATGCCTCAAATACAAAAGGAAAGCATGCAGAACAGTGGATTCTTGGTTAATGACTTGGACCCCTAGTCCACTTCACTTTGGTAACACAAATAACAAACAAGGAAGAGGAGAATCAATAACAGTAATGGAACATTTAGCTGCTCCAAGATTTTATGAGATGTGCCCATTTTTTTATTTAAATAAGTCAGCAAGAATGTCGTTTAACTTTTTCATTATAGTTTATCTCCTTTAAAAAAACTGAAACTCTAAACCTCAATGACAATGAGAGACAGAGGAAAGAAAAGCAAGAAACAAAGAAAGAAAACCCAACAAAACCATAAAAAAGAACACTTTATTTAAGTTCTGACAGGTCACGTTAATGTCTAGTGCATTCTGATTGAAAGAAGCATCAAAAAAAGTTTGAGCCCAATTTCAAACAAAGTAGGCAGTGCTTCTTAAAAAGGTCCACCCCTATGGCTGTCCGTCTGGCTTCACTGCTTCACATATGAAAGGCAAGAGCAGGAAAAAGTACCTGGCTCTCTAAAACCAAATCTACCAAGCAACCCACCTGATTGTCCTTATCTAGCTCTAACGAAGCGAGTGAAGATATTTTTCTCCTCTCTCTCTATTCCTGTGATTTCCATAATCAGGTCTTAAAAATAATACACTATTTACCATGGATGATTTGATATCTTTGAGCAGCTTCCCCTTTCTCAGAATTTCACAAGTACTGTAAAAAAAGTCGTGAATAATCCTAAATACAAAATCATGCCTTTTAGTAGCAAGAAGAAATATTTATTTTTAAAACTTCATGAGGCCCCTGGCACACATTGCACTTAAGACTGGATTAACCAGTTAATCACGTCTTAAATTGTTACCCGGCCACACATTAATGCAATTAATGGCAGGATAAAACAAGGAGCAAGCCACAAAGTTTAAGTATAATAACTTTGTGGCTGGTTCCTATCATGCCATTAATTGTGTAGCCAGGCTGGGGTCCCAGCTGCAGGGGCGCACCATGCTCTTCTGTGGCTGGGGGTCCTGTCAATTGATCCATGGCTGGGAGCTCCATCAGCTGACAGGGCTCCCAGGCACAGAAGCTTGCTACTTGCCAGTGCAGGGGGAGCCTGGGATTCCAGGTTCCCCCTGCTCTGGCAATAAGACATGATAGGATCTGATGCTCAGTCACTCCTGCCACACACTTATGGCATAGCAGGAAGCACAACTGTGGGGATTGCACATCAGATCGCATCGTGCCTTTACTTGCATGGCTGCCAGGGGCCTAAATGACAGAAAAGGTCCTTTTTAAAAATAAAATGCCTATTTTGTCCATTTTCCTATTAATTTGCCTGAATTACGATCTAGGTATTTGGATTTAAAATTTATAAAATAAAAACTGAATTCTTGTAGAAGACAGATGATCAGCAAACTCATTCCAGTCATCCAGCATCGGCACTGGCTCCCCAAAGCTTTCCAAGCCCAATTCCAGGGGCAATTTTTGACCTATAAAACACTAAACAGTCTGGGACCTATCTGTGTAAAGGACTGCCTTCTTCCCTATGCATCACAATCCCTAAGCCAAGAGCAACCTCCTGCAAGTACCACCAGTATGCCAAGTACACTTGGCAAAAATGCATGAGAGGTCGTTCTCAGCAGTGACTCCTCATCTCTGGACCTCCCTCCATTCTTAAGGCCCACCAGTGCCCGAGCCTGAGCTGGTCCTCCTGCATCAAAAAAGAAAGACCTACAAAGGATGGTGGATGGGATCCACCTCCAAGGAGGAATACTCTGCACTGGTCCGGACCTGCAGGGAGCAAACCAGGAAAGCCAAGCCTGTCATGGAATTACAACTGGCCACAAATATCAAGGACAATAAAAAGTCCTTTTTTAGATATGTGCGGAGCCGGAGGAAAAGCAAGGGCAATGTTGGACCCCTGCTAAACCAAAAGGGGGAACTGACAACCGACGCCCAGGAAAAAGCCAACTTGCTAAATGGGTACTTTGCGTCAGTCTTTCAGAAATCCCCATGGGACGCCCCTGCCCATTACAGAACAGAGACGCCTAAGCGAGCGTGTTTCCTTGCCCTCCATCAATACCGACCTTGTGAAGGAACAGCTTGAGAGGCTGGACACCTTCAAGTCAGCTGGCCCTGACAATTTACACCCCAGAGTACTCAAGGAGCTGGCTAGCACCATAGCTCAGACCCTGGCATGGATCTTCGAGAGCTCCTGGCACTCTGGTGAAGTGCCTGATGATTGGAAGAAGGCCAATGTGGTGTGGTAGGTTAATGTGCCTATCTTCAAGAAAGGGAGGAAAGTGGATCCAGCAAACTACAGGCCCATCAGCCTGACCTCTGTCTTGGGGAAGGTATTAGAAAAAAATCATCAAGGAGGCCATCCTTAATGGACTGGCCGATGGCAACACCCTGAGGAACAGCTAGCATGGGTTTGTTGAGGGTAGGTCGTAATTGACCAATCTCATTTCCTTTATGACCAGGTGACCTATCACCTGGACAAGGGGGAAGAGATTGATGTCATATATCTTGACTTTAAAAAAGCCTTCAATCTGGTATCCCACGATCGCCTTTTGGCAAAACTGGCCAACTGTGGCCTCGGGTCCACCACAATCCGCTGGCTGGGGAATAGGCTCCGGGGTTGAACCCAGACGGTGGTGGTTGATGGAGGTCAATCATCATGGTGCGCTGTAACCAGTGGGGTCCCTCAAGGCTCTGTTCTTGGACCTATTTTGTTCAACCTCTTCATTGATGATGTGGACACTGGAGTCAAAAATGGACTGGCCAAGTTCACCAATGATACCAAACTTTGGGGTAAAGCATCCACACCTGAGGACAGGGCAGTAATCCACACTGACCTTGACAGGCTCAGTAAATGGGCGGATGAGAACCTGATGGTGTTTGTCGCAGAGCACTGAGGTGCCCTGCTCCTAAAGAGGAGAAACTGCTAGAGAAAGAGCCCTAGCAGTGAATAAGGAGCCCAGCTGTTGGTTGCCAGGGCAACTGGAGTCAGCAAGCGACCCACACCTGCCAGCGGTCAGCTGACTGTAAGGGGCAGGGCCTGACCCTTATAAAGCCCAGGAGCTGAGGCCAGAGGCAGTTCCCTGCCAGCAGCCAGAGAGGCAGGAGCTCCCGGAGCAAAGATGTGAGAAGAAGCCTGACAGCAGGTACAGCTCAAGCCGAGTAAAGGATGGCAGCTCTAAGATGTCTGAGCCATGTGGTTTTAGCCAGGCAGCTTTAAGTTATGTTATAGCCTAGGGGCTTATGTTTTGTTTTGTTGTTACACCGGTGGTTTGGGCAAGGCTATTAGGGGATGGAGGAGGCCTCATAGGGGACTCACTGTAGAGTGGGGACCCCAGCGCCGGTGAGGGCACAGTATTTGGGGTGTATAGACCCCAACCCCAGAGAGGGGCAGCTGAGAGGCCCCAGAGAAGGGGGCATTGTGGAGAAGCCCCAGGGAGGCATGGTGAGCTCCAGAGAGGGGGCATTACTGAGAAGCCCCAGTGCGGGCGTGGCGAGCCCCGGAGAAGGGGACGGCTTATTGGCAAGCCCTGGAGAAGGAGGCGGCTTATTGGCGAGCCCCAAGAGAGGGCGGCATTGCAGAGAAGGCCCCAGAGAGACAGAACAACATCTATTCCAGCTGCGAGGCTTGGGGCGTGGTATAAGGGGTGGTTGGAGCTACGCATAGCCCATAAGACTAGGGTGCCCCGAAGCACCTGTTTGCAGGACAAGACCCACGAGGGGTCCGAGAGTCTACAGGGCCAGAGGTTACAGCGGACCGTGTCCAAGAAAGCGTAAGGCAGCCTCCCTAATATATTGGAACATCAAAGATGTGGTGGGCGAGAATTTGAGGGTGCCCTTGGGCCAACTTGGCATGGGAAGGGGGCCTTGATGAGATCACTGCCCTCCTCCAGGACCCCGCTGTGACAGTGTTTAACACCGAAAAATGCAAGGTTCTCCACCTTGGGAGGAAAAGCATGTCTGCAGCATGTCTATAGGTTCGGCAGTGCTATGCTGACTAGCACTATGGACAAGAGTGACTTGGGGGTCAGGACTGACCACAAGATGAACATGAGCTTTCAGTGTGATGCTGCAGCTAGTAAAGCAAGCAAAATGCACGCTTGCATCCACAGATGCTTCTCAAGCAAATCCCGGGATGTCATTCTCCCCTTGTACCAGGCCTTGGTGAGGCCGCAGCTGGAGTACTGCGTACAGTTTTGGGCTCCACAATTCAAAAAGGATGTGGAGAAGCTTGAGAGAGTCCAGAGAAGAGCCATGCGCATGATCAGAGGTCAGGAAAACAGGCCTTATGATGAGAGGCTGAGAGCCATGGAACTTTTCAGCCTGGAAAAGCGTAAGCTCAGGGGCAACCTGATGGCCACCTATAAGATTATAAGGGGTGTTCACCAGGACCTGGGGGAATATTTGTTCACCAGAGCACCTCAAGGGATTACAAGGTCGAACGGTTATAAACTCCTGCAAGACTGTTTCAGGCTGAACATAAGGAAGAACTTCTTTACTGTCCGAGCCCCCAAGGTCTGGAATGGACTGTCGCCGGAGGTGGTTCAAGCACCCACTCTGAGTGCCTTCAAGACACATTTGGATTCTTATCTTGCTGGGATCCTATGACCCCAGCTGACTCCCTGCCCCTGGGGCAGGGGGATGGACTCAATGATCTTCCGAGGTCCCTTCCAGCCCTAATGTCTGCGAAATCCATGAAATCTTTTCGAAGCACTGCAAAGTTTCTCTGTTTGGACAGACATTTAGCAGTCAAAAGTAGGCCAAAATAGGATTTAGTGGCCCTCTGCCTTATTTTGTTTTAATTTGCTTTCATTTAGTCTAATTGCCCTTTTAAGTTGTTCTGTTTCCCTTCCTGTAAGTCCCTCTGAGCTTTTGTTGGGAAGACAGTATTTAAATCAAATCAACTCAAATACATGAATATCGTCTATAAACACCATTCTATCAAAGTTTCCACTCAGTGGCAAAAGTTTTTACTGAGGAATAAATGTGACCTCACTTTCAATAGCAAAAAAGTTATGTACACATTAATAGTTATGAGGCTCAATAGGGCAGCTTTCTCTTACAATTTGTATAATTTTCTTAGGAACTATTATGAGACAATAAGTATTCATCCACAGTAATAAAATATCATTTATTAGTGGATGAAAAGTTAGTAGATGAGAAGCAAAAATACACAGAGAATTGATGACATCACCTGATTGGTCTAGCTAGTCTAAATTGAACTCTTCCAGGCAATGATTGGAATATCCAAAGGTCAAAGAGAGAGTGAATGAAATGGAAAATGTGATTTCCCCTAATCAAATTTTGTGCATACAGGTATATAATCTAATTTCAGGCTGCCAGATTAAGATATTAACCCAATTATGTTCATTTTATCACCTTGTAAAAATGAACCATCATTTTACTTTAATTTGTTCAACTGCTAAAAGGCTAAAAGAGTAATGTATTCCAATGTCAATACATCAGCCAAAATACATTTCATATAGAAAGCATCTATTTATGTGAATCCTAATCAGTATAGACAAGAACCAAAGCACTTCTTAGAGTAGACCCAGAGGCTTAGCAGGTAGTAAATTGAGTGGGCATAGAGAAGGCTTACATTAGTGAAAACTCAAAACTCATTTCCTAAACCATTCATAACTTTAGAAATTATTCTCCAAGTCCCCAAAGACTTTCTATTATTCCATAATAGACAAGCCAGAATTTTAAATGATATCTTTGCTTCCGAAGTCTATATAAGCACTGCATGAAGAGAGAGGGCAATAAGAAAAAAAGGAAGAAGCCCATAATGAAAGGTAAATGAAAACCCTCTGAATATGGTCACCCTGAATTCACTGCAAGCCGAGGAATATAAAAAAAAAAAAGGTAGGCTGCTAGCAAATAGGATGAAAACAATTGGGAAAGTGGACCTTTAAATTAGGCCTATGAGAATTCACTCTTTTAGTAGCTTTTAAGGCCATGCTTAAACTGTTTATCATACTGGGGCCCTTAATACTTCACCAATGTTCAGTCCATTTTACTTAGGCAACTGTTACCACTGTCTTTTCTGATTTAGTGTCTCCTTTTGTTCCTATTTAGCCCTCTTTGCTACCTCTTTTCTCCCCCTTAGATAAACCATTATCAACTATCGTTAACACTTCAGCAACATACAATTCATCCTTTTTCAAAGTTTTTGTTTCTTTTTCTTTCATCCTTTATTTGCCTATTGCATTCGCACTTGTGAAAGATGCTGGACTGTATGACTTAGATACTGAAGTCCTCTACCCAGATGGTATAAGCATGTTTGGTATGAACTCCCTTATGTTTGGCAAGAACATCCAACGTGATACTGACATAGCATAAATAGGGAGAGGTGGTATTGGAGCCTTCCTGGAACACTCAATCTTGACCTCTCTGCAAAGACTGCTGTCTAGAGTGCCATTTACTAATGTGTACTCTTGTTCCAATTACTAATAAGGACTGGGAAACTGGGTCACTGAACCAACGACCCAGAAGTGAAAGGCTCAGGATCCCATTAGCAATCCCCAGGAATATGGGGGGATCACTCTGTTTGCTACAATAAGTTAAAAATAAATTAAATATACTGTGCAGAGAAAGGACCACCAGCAAGGGTAGCAGACCAAATATATAACCTTAGAATTTGTAAAAAAATACATTGCAGCCCTTAGCAGAAGCCACTTCACTCTTTGTAGGCTGGGATACCTACACACTGCTCCTACCAGTAATAGAGAAAATGTGGAAAACTTACTGAAGTTTCATCTTTTATTATATTGTAAGGCCTGTATTGTGGGCAATCCTTTTTTGGAGTATGGGTCTAGCAAACTGATGTTCAGAAAGTGGATTGATAAGTGTATTTTGCATGTAAAACAGTTTCTACTATGAAATCATATGAAATTCTGCCTCTAGTAATTCTTCCCCTCCAAAGTAAATTTTAAAAGCGCAATGCTTAAGAGTAGCCTCATAAAAATATCAGTATGCATATAAAAGGAAGAGCAAACAGTGTAAGGAAAAAGTATCACAGATGTCCTTGTTACTACTTGCTTTGCGTGGCAGAGCACCTTTGGTGCCTGCCACTTTAAGGGCTTAAGAGTGGCAGCGGGCAGGTGCAAGCCAGTCCTGATGAGGTGCTCACATGACTGCAGGAGAGCCATGTGATTGGAGGAGGAGGCTGAGCTGCCTCCATTTTAACTCAGACCCTCAGGGCAGAGCCAGCAGTCTGCTGCTGGCAGCCAGGAGAACACTGCCTGGCTGAGCTGGTACTAAAAACACCTTGGCGGTAAGGGCAGGAGCTATGCGGATGGCAGTGGGCTCCTGGTCCTGGGGCATGAACGAAAACTACACCCTGCTGGGGAAGAAGGACATGGTGGGTTCACCCATGACAGGGTGGGCCCCAGGAAATGCCACGCCAGTTGCCTCCCCAGTGAAAGAGGTCCAACTTAGTGGGAGGCACTGGGGACAGGCACATCTTCGGACACCTGAACCTGTGGGGTGTAAGACCCCGAGGCCCCAGTGAGGGGGCAGAAGAGTGGCCCCAGCAAGGGGGCGGAGTGTTGGCCTCAATGAAGGGGTGTAGTAAGAGAATGGGCTGCGTAGAGTATGGCCGCAAAGATGGCCTGAAGGACTACGCAGTATTGGTGCAGAGTAGGCTCACAAGGGGTAAACTGAATGGCTGCACTGGGGGCACACAGAGTAGGACCACAAGGGCAACCTAAAGGTCTGCGTATAGGCCAGCTAGACAAACAGTATAGGGAGTTAGCCCCAGGGAGGGGTCGTGAGTTGGTGCCCCAATGAGAGGGCAGAGGAGTAACCCTACTGAGGGGGTGGGAGTGAGTGAGCCCCAATAAGGGGGTACGAGTTTGGAGCCCAGTGTGAGGGCACAGTGACTGCGAGCTCCAGGGCAGGGCAAGAGTCTAATGTGAGACTCTGGAGCACAAGTCACAGTGTGAGGCACTGTAGCAATACGGATGGCATCTGTGAGGCACGGGACATGGTATAGGGAAGGTCAGAGCTATGTATAATGCCCTAGGCATTAGGGCACGTAATGGGCAGTCTCCCACACTTTACACCAATTAATGTAACAGCAAGACATGGCAGGATAATGAGGAGACACTTTCCTAGACAGGTGGGCATGCCAATGTTCAACTGGCCTTGTAATGGCCCCCTGTCACACTTTTTTTTTTTTTAAATATGGTCACAAACTATGTACTGGGTAAAATTTGCAAGAGCATGAAAGTGACTTCAAGGCCTATGTTCCATTTGTCTGTGGGTACTTGAGACCTAATTTCTATGGGTTTTCAATGAGGCTTACATGTTTGATATCATGGGTGACCGATGCCTCCTAAGTCAGGGGGGCACTTGCCCCCTCAGCGGCCAGTCAGCAACTGGGAGGCAGGGGTCCCCCTGATGGCACTTCCAGGCCAGTGCAATCGGCTATGGGGGAACTCCCCTACTCTAGCCGGTGCAATCACCTGCAGGGGAACCTCAGGGATCGCTTCTGGTGCCTCCACTCCCCAGCCAGAGCACTTGGGGGGGGGGGGGGACCAGCACTCTCGCCTGCCCCCCTACCCATTGCCTAAGTAGGGAACATTGGCTGTCAGGGGGTGCACCAGCGCTCTCAGGGGCTGCACATGCACCCCCGTGGCCCCTATGCGTCACCACTGTTTGAGATATTTTGAAAAGTGTACCTATGGTCCTTTTAAGAATAAAATTGATTTTAATTTACAACACTTTGGATTTATACCTGATAAATATTTAAAGGTAGCCATTATTCAGCGTTGGGGATCAGCTTGTTATTTTATCTATTTTGTTACTCAAACCACAACTATTCCTAGCATTTTACATACTGCAATTATTCACTTGTTTTATCATTTTATGCAACTCAACTCCAATTTTGTTTTATCAGACGGCAAAATAGAAAGATCGCTTTAAGGCCAGCACCCCATATAATGTAATTTTGCTCCATTACCCAATTTGCTCAAAGCATTTGCCTGGGAACAGTCAGTAATAAAAAGCACTTCAATCCATCTCATCTCTGAGCTATACCACAAATTTCAATTCAGTGCGTCAGCACTCAGAAAAGAAAGGTAAGTATAAGTTAGATGTCCTACTTATAAAATATTATTAAAAACATTTAGGGCAAAATCATCAGTGGTGAAATAAACTTGTTTTTTTTTTTCTCTCCTTTATTCAACAATTCTAAGAATTTAAGCTCAAGGAAGGACTTGAGCATGTTACTCTGACTGGAGGTGCGGTAACAAACACCGCACTTGTGAAACAATCCACAAAAGAATGCACTTGGGGCTAGGTCCTTCTGCATATTAGGCAGCAAAACAGGGAGGAAAAAGATTGCACTTGAGACCCTGAAAAATCCATTAATGAATCTACTTGTGTAACATACTGTCATATTAGCCATAAAACTATGCCACAGAAAAGTGGCAAGGAAGAAGAGGACCTAGCCACCTTTAACAGGGGACCAAGGCCCCTGTTACTTTAAGAAGGGAAAGCAGCAAGCTGAAGCTGTGTTTTGCTAGAGTCGGCTAGAGTTTTGCTAGAGTCAGCCAGTTGCATTTAAGCCGCTACCAGAAGGAAGCCTGGAGAAAGGTTATAGGGCTGCCTATAACAACTTAGGAGCTAACCTGGTAATAGGTAAATAGGTCAGAGCTCCAGGCACGGACAAAGGACTGCAGCTCAGTTGACCCAAATGCAGTTCAGGAGAGCAGGTGGCTTACTGAGCCGATGGGCCACACCTAGGCCTGGTCAGGGGCATGTGATTGAAAGGGGTAAGACTCAGAGAGATATCAACAGGGAACCAAGCTGTCTGTTTCTGTGGGAAAACAAAGAAAAACACAGATTTTCTCTTTTAAAAGAAAAAAAAAATCACAAAGTTTTGCTTTTAAAGGATAAAAAAATAAGGGAAACAGTAGGTTTCCCCTTGCAGGCTGGCAGAGTTCCAGCCTGCAAGGGGATGCTTGGTGCTAAAGGAGGAGAGCGATCAAGCAGGGGGTATCATGTGCGTGTGCACATACACAGAGCAACCAGGCAGCAGTGGAGAGCAGCTTCTGCAGCTCTCTCCAGGTAAGTCTTGTCAAGCTGTGAAGGAGAATTGAGTGAGCCACCCTGCAAGGAGGGCCAGGAGACCCATAGCTAGAGAACAGGGCCAGGGAAACCCAGAGCCAGAGAAGCTGAGTAGGCTGAAGAATAGAGAGAGGGGCCAGGTGCCTGGGTGACTGGAAGTTAATACAGGATCAGAGGGTCCAGTTGTGGACAACTGAATTAGATCTGTGAGGCATGAATGTGACTATGGGGATGGCTGGATGCTACAATTAATGCCCCTAAGGTAATTTACCACCCTAAGGTAGGGATAGGGCCGGCAAGACTGTGAGAGTTAACTGGAGGGCAGGACAAGTGCTAATGGGGCACAGAACAGTTGTGATACTAGACTACTGGTCCAGAGGGTAGCAAACAGGACCAAGCATCCAGCTTGGTCAATAAGGGCAATCTAGGAACACTTCAGAGCTCAAAAGCAGCCTCCCAATGTATATACAGCAAGGTATAGCAGACAAAGAAAGGGAGTACACTGAGAAACTAGAGTGCGAGTAGGGCTAAGGTAACCACTAGGGGGTGCCACAGACAACCTCAAGAGCACCGCCTTATCTATAAACAGTGGGCATTTATACATATACGTTTTTGTCCCATGATGTACCAGAGATCCACCAGCTCCACATGTGAGCTGATGCGAATTGCACTGCACTGCATGCCGTTGTATAAGCAGCAAAAAGCGTGTCAGTGCCTAGAAAATGGCGCTGGTGCACTTTTGAAGTAAAGCACCTCTGATGTGTTTTAGTTCAAAAGCACACTGCCACCATTTTCTCAGCGCTGATGCGCATTTAGCCACTTATACAACTGCATGCACTGCAGTGCCGCTGCTGCAGCACATGCATGTGCGCAAACGCCCGTTGTTTTAGAGGCTTGAGCAGGATGGAACAGAATCACCCTTTGGCCCTTAATCCCAGAGAGGGACCTAATATAGTAAGTATGGCCAAAGGGTGACAGTCAGATGTGGCCCTTTGGGTAGTATTTTTTTAAAACATTAAGCTAGGCGTATGGTGTCCCATTCACATTCAGCACAATATCTAGTCGAAACTCAGAGGCACTTATGAAAAATCCAACCCTGAGTGACCACAGTATAGTCACACCATTCTTATGTAAATTGGGAAAAATCTAAACTAATTCCACTACAGAACAATGGCATTATTTGCATTTTATACCATGGCAATAAGAGTACCATCTTGCAAAGTATGCACAAATACCAAGAAGTTTTCAGGGAAACATAAGATGTTTTTCCAAATGGGAAGTCTGTCCTTCCTTATCTTGATATATCAAAATCTGTGCTCTCTCTCTCCCTTTTTCCCAAATTAGATAGTAATTTTAAAGTTATCATGTTGCTAAAAAACACAAGTGTTAATCCCCATAAGCAGATAGAGGATGCCTAGAGTAATGTTTCCTCTTTCAAGTGGAACAATTAAAATAAATACGCTGGCAAGAGGTTATATAGTTTTTTAACAAGGTCAAAGCTATGGCTGTATTCAAGCGGGAGAGGTAGGGAAGTGTCTTCCTTTTCTGTCTAAGCTCATCTTTAATGAGCACAAACAAGGAGAGCAATGAGCACTTAAGAGAAGCACTAGAATTTCTCGTAGGTACTATACTGTACCTGGAAATTTAATTGATATTTACAATTCTTCCTTTCAGATGTTTACAACACCAAGTCTAGAGGCAGAGGGTAGAAGTATGAGCACTGAGAGTAACGATTGTTATGTGCTATTTAGAATGATACTGCATAGCATATCAGGTTCGTTGCCACTTCAAAGTATGTTATCTAAAAGCTTTTCCAATCAATAAATATAATGACTCTGGAAAGTGGATGTTACCAATACGCACTTTGTTTTTCCCCAGTTTTGTAGGATAAAAAATTATCAACTTTGACTGCAAAGAAGCTCTCTTCAACGTGGCACATTTAAATCTCAAAGCATACTTGATAAAATTCTTAGCAATTTGGCTGTGAGTGACCAATCATTGAATCAGAGAAGTAGGGCTGGAAGGGGCCTTTGTGAGGCAGGATTATTCCAAACCATCCTATACAAATCCATTGTCTAATCTCCTAGCAAAGCTACATAGTCACCCCGCTCACAACACAAGACATAACCTAATCTGCCATGGGTAAGACAGGAGGACTATGGCAGCCAACATCCTGCTGATGTAAAGGTGGGTAATATATGCTTAAGAGATCCCAGGAAGAAGGCCACGTCCCCGACTACAGAAGGCAAAAACCCTTACATTCCATGACAATCTAACCATGGGGTAAAACTTATTCCTAACCCCAAATAAAGCATTCAGTCTGACCCTGAGTGGAGGGGCAACACCCTCTTTCTAGCCAGAAAACTTCTGGTTTAAATCCTAGCTGAAGCACTGGCACACTCCAATCAAAATCCCCAGCCTTGAATGCAGCCAAGACCCTATGCCTCTACATGTGTATGCAACAAATAATAAATAAGGTATGTTAAGTAAATATTGACCAAAAGCCCTATCGTATATAGTAGAGCAGGGGTGGGATATTATTTGGGCCTTAGAGCCACATAGGGAGTTTTGACGAGCTGTTGGGGGCCACCACCTGTTGCCCCTCCCCGCCTGCAACAACTCACCAGAACTCCCTATGGGGCTTTGGGTGGACAGGGAGCAATGTTCAGGTGTGATCCACTCCCTGCATGTCCTGCCCTGTAAGAGGGGGAAGTGGTGAGGGGGTGTATGGAAGAGTGTGGAGGGGATGTGTGTGTGTGGGGGGGCTGCCTAGAAGCCAACCAGGGATGAGGGGAGGGAGGTTGGGGGCAAGGGGTACATTCAGCAGAGCTCACCCAGTCAGCGGCTGTCCCTGCAGCGCTCCACATGGGGCTAAGCCCCACCCGGACCACCTCATGCTATGCTCCTGCCCACACCCACCAGCCCCAGCTCCAGCCTGGGCCTGGCTCCCAACAAGTTTACAGTTTCTGGCAGGACTGTTCCCAGTGTGGCTGCAGCCAGCCAGGCTCACTTTGTCAACAGGTGGTAAGGGGAGCTGAGTAGCACCTGGCCAGCTGAAGCCACACTGGGAAGAGTCCCACTATAAGCTGTACATGCTGGCTGGGGCCCAGGCTGGTGGGGCTCTTCTGCTCCCCTTGCCTCCAGCTGCAGTTGTGCTCCTGCAACTGATATGCCACTCTGAGCTGGCAAGCAGGAGGACAACTTCAGCTGGGTGGCTGCTGTCTAACGTGGGGAGATCCAGCTCCAGGTTCCAACTGCCTTCCACCCACCCCACATGCCCGCAGATGGCTGCTCACTGTGCTGGGCAGGTGGAGTGGCTAGAAGGCAGCTGGGAGCTGGATCCAGAGATCCACACGCTGGGGAGGGACTGCCTGGCTGAAGCTGCCTACCTGCTCACCTGCCTGGAGTGGCACAGTAGGGTCAGAAGCAGGAGCAGCAGCAGCTAGAGGCAAGGGGAGCAGAACAGCCCCACCAGCCCGGGCCCTGGCCAGCACATGCAGCTTCCAGCGGGACTGTTCCCAGTGCAGCTGCAGCCACCTGGGTGCTGCTGTGCTTCCCTTGCCTCCATCTGCAGCTCCTCCTCCTGATCCTTCCCCTGCTTTGCCATTCCAGACAGGCAGGAAGCTCCAGGTGGGCAGCTCCCACTGGAGGCGAGGAGAGCAGAGCAGCATCCAGCTGGCTGCAGCCGCACTGGGAACATCCCCGTAGAAAGTTGCACAGTGGTCGGGGCCTGGGGCAGTGGATGCCAGCGGGAATATGGTGTTGGCTGCCCCACTGGGAGTGGGTGGAGCACTGCAGGGGCAGCCATGAGTTGGATCCAGTCAGTTGGCAAGTCGGATCTGGCCCATGGACCATATTTGCCCACCACTGCAGTAGAGCCAACATGTTATTTTAGCAAAACTATTAATAACCTGTCAAGAGATATTTAGATATGACCACACGTTTACTTACTAAAGTCACAAATCTTCAAGTAGCTCAGTATAATGAATTCTTATTTCCTTACTAAGCAAACTGGGGGGACTGAGCTCTACTTTAGAATATTAAGAAAGAGTCTTTCAAAGTTATCTTACCAGACGTAATGAACATTTATATTGATTATTACAATGATTCTGGAATGACTAGTAAAGTACGAAAGGAAATCAGTAAAACTAATTAGTATGAAAGCTTGATCCAACAGAGCAGGGGTGCTTAACCCTTAGCCCACAGGACAGATCCAGTCTGCAGCACTGTATAATCGTGCCCATAAGGCTCCTCAACAGGGAGCAGTGGCACCATTCCCTTGCTGCCGAATTTCCAGCCCTGGGCCCTGTGCACTACACTGGATGCACAATGCCCGTGTGCAGGGCTGGCAGGGGCAGTGCCAGGCTCCAGGGCCTAATCCCAACATGTATTTATACTGAGGGCAATAAAAACAATTTTTTATGAAAAATTCACATGCTTAATTTATTTTCTTCCTCTTGTCACTTTATCAATAGTCCAGCTATCTTCAGAAAAGCAATATAGTGAGCCACTACAAAGATCACTTTTGATAATCCTCTGTATGTCAATGTGTTCTCCTATTAAGACAAAAAGAATTAGATGGGCTCTGTCAAGGGAAGATATTTTTTCCTAAGAAGTGTAAATCATGTTGACTTTCCACCACCCTGCTGGCAGCAATCAAATCGTTTTGTTCCAATGCCTCTTTAGCCTGCCAAGAAGTTAACACTTCTGTGATATGACATGATGCCAAAGTATCACTCCTATTT
Source organism: Alligator sinensis (assembly GCF_000455745.1). Taxonomy (NCBI): domain Eukaryota; kingdom Metazoa; phylum Chordata; order Crocodylia; family Alligatoridae; genus Alligator; species Alligator sinensis. The sequence continues at coordinate 1,055,519 of NW_005842413.1, read as the reverse complement.
ATTAAAGACATCTATACTGTGGGGCACTCATGAGTTAAATTACAGTTTGCAGCCCAAAATAAGAGAAAACCAGCGAATTCACAACCCTCTCCTATGTGGATGTAACGCCTTGCTCTACAGCAAAAGATGAAGATTTCTGACCCAGTCTTGCTTTCAGAATTCCAATCTAAAACCGATGAGATTCCAAGAAACTTAAATAATACTGAAACCAGTATACAGAAGTCTAGGATGACGGAGAATTATTTCTCTTAGACATCATTGGCTCAGCTTAGACCTGCTGGCCAAGGTTACAACTGGATAGAAAGATATGAAAATTAAAAAGCCAGTAGTATGGGAAAGGTAAGCAATAAAATAACTAGACATAAAGTTGGTAATAATGACTAGTGGCTAAGTTCTGCCTCATTTATTCAGGTTAGTAGTCCTTTACACCACAAGTGCCCCAATACTATCAGAGAGACAGCTGCCCATGTAAAGGGCTGTTCAGCATCACTGCAGTTGGCAAAACCTGACGGTGAGCTGTTGCGGTCTGCATTGAATTAAATTAGAATATCGAGGTGCACCAATACATTGATCCGATATTGGATTGGCACCTATATAAAGAAATCTGGCTGTATCAGAAGTTGGCCCAACATAGCCATGCATGCGCGCAGCCACAGTGCAATGCAGCATGCAGGCAGTGAGGAGCACAGCCTGGCAGCTTGAAGAACTGCATGCACCTAGTAAGTCTGTTGTGGTAGAAGGGGCAGGGAAGGAAGGGGCATGCAGTAGGCAGATCAATGCCCCCCATGGTGAGGAAGGGAGTGTGGCAGGGGAAGACACTGTGCAGCCAGGCAAGGCAGGGTGGGGCAAAGTGGAGCATGAGATAGAGCCGCTACTTTTCCAGGTGGCGCAGGGGGGCGTGCGCCCCAGATCTGTCCGGGGCGGGCGGGCTGCCACTGCCAGTCAGAGCCGAGGCTATTTTGGGCTCTTCACGGTGGGGGCTGGGCTTGGGGCAGGCAGCAGCAGCGCTAGGAGGGGGCTATAGTGGAATTTGGGGTGGCTGCAGCCCCCCTTGTAACCCCCCTCCCTGCACCACCGCTGCTTGCCATGAACCAAGCCCTCACTGAGAAGAGCCTGGTGCAGCCCCAGCTTCAGCCCGCCCACCCTGCCCCACGCAAATCTGGGGCACATACCATCTCCCTCCACCCCTGCGTTCCCTGGACAATCCATGGCCTTGTCCCATGCCCCACCCCACTGGGCAGTGCCTCCCCAGCCCCTGCCCCACTCCCTCTCTCACCGCAGGGGGCACTGATCTGCTCCCCCAACCACTTCCCTTCCCTTCCCTCTCCTCTTTCACCACAACAGACTTATCAGCTGCACACAGCTGTATCAGAAATTGGATCAGTATCAGCCAATATGCCTCCTTAAATATCGGCTATCAGTATCAGCCTCCAAAATCTCTATCAGTTCACCCCTATTAGAATATTACCACTCTTGGTAGAAACAAGCATGCTAAAGCAGTTTATAATATTCAGAAAGCCAGTGAATTAATAATACTGCATACGTAACTGTAATGCCTAAAGGCCTCACTAAACAAGAAGTTTAAGGTGTTTAACTCTGAGGATTGTTTTTGTGCAATTTAAGAATAGGCCCAACCTAAAGTACCTTGCTAATCAGGCCCTATATTTTTTTTTAAGAGAATTTACCATAGAAATATATCTTTTGGAGCTTCTCTCTTTGCTTTTCACCCCTACTAAGGCTAGATCCCTTGTGATTAATTAAGAGGAATATTAAAAGGCAGTTTAGTGTCACTAATCTTTAAACTACACACTACCTGGCTAATCTTGTTGATCACACTTGAGTAGCTGTTAAATCCAAATTAACAGTTTATATAACAGAGAAAATATTTTCTAAGTAGCCTTTACTGTAGCTTGAATAAGATCACTAATGTAATCAGCAAAATAATGTTTGCATCCTTGCAAAGAAAGTCATTAGTTACTTGGAACTGGATTATTCATTACTAAATTGTTTGCTGTGCCCCTTCCCTTTTTCAAATGTCAATATACTGTATTTCACTTCAGAAAACCTTCCTTTTCCTTTAATTCTTCCTATGTCTCTAATAATTAATTCATTTTGCTTACACAGTGACCAGCTTCAAAATCATGGTTTCAGTTTCCCAGTAATAGAATTCTGCCAAAGGCAATATGCCATGCCGTAACCTCAATTACAACTTACAAAGGAGAAGACTCCACTTATTTTCTGCTGGAGTCGCTACTTTGTCTTAAATGAAATTTTGTATGGGCTATTGGGTGCCGAAGATGTAAAGAGAAAAAGCATACCACACAATATATGAAAAAATCAATCTCAGAGACAAGATAAAAGATCTATGTCAGAAAACGCAGATTAGAGCAGGGTATCACTTTTAGTAGTTATTTTGTCAGATGGTTTCATATCAACCACAATACACAGTAGCTGCAAAATGTGCATTTCATTCTGCTGTACAGAATGAAAACATGAACAGAAAAGAGTAACCAAAATTATTCTCAGCATTTATACAAATCAGAAACATCATCAAGATATAAGAGTCTGCTCAAAAGTTCACAGTCATAACAATCACGCCATTGCATCTATTGGTACATATGTAAAACACTCAAACTCCAGAAACTCAGAATTTATGTTAACAAAAGAAAAGGGGAATGCAGCAGAACCTTTTCATCTGCCCTCCTCTCTGCCAGTGGGGCATAAAGCAGGAAATGGAATAATGTTCCTGCCCTTTCCTCAATCATATACTGTCAAAAGCAACATGCAGCCTTGTTTTCTATTCTGCATACACAGATACGTGTGCAAACAGGTTTCTCAGAGTGCTTTATTTCCCCACAAACAAGAAGGGAACAATCTAGTGCTCTGATTCAAGACCCAATACCAATCTCACCTTCACTCCTTACCCTCTTTACTTTTCCCTTTCATCGCACTGTGGACAAAACTTGAACAAAATTGAACTTGCTAGTGCCCACATCAAAAATAATGCAAGAACGACTTTTAAAACACAACACAATATTTGTCTTTATTTCACACTTTACCTCTGCTTAGCAACTGAGACAGGGACATTAAGTTTATTATAAAAGTTTGCACAGGTTATTGAAGATGCATGACTTGCAGTTTCTAAAGGGATTAAAAAATGTTGAGCTTTCATCTGTTCCTGAAATGTGGAAATTCTGTCCAATAATGGAAGGGTGATTGGGGCAGAGCTGGTATTTAATATATGCCTCTTTTTCTTCAGGAAGATTCTGCCACCTCCCTAGAAGCCTTTTTCAAGGAGTTCTTACATAAATAAATTGTTATACAAAATGCTTCAGAAATTAGAGACTCGTCTTCAAAAAGATGCCTAAAGTTACTTGTCTCAAAGCAGAACAAATAAACAAAATTAATGTGGAGTTTCTAAATGAAGTATTTTCAGAGATCTGACATTCCAACAAAAGTTCAAAGTTTCTTCAAAAGCAAAATATCATTCATTTTTCAAAGGCTTCTATCTGAAAAATGACTCCTCCAATTAACCTCCATCCTAAAATATTGCAAGCTAAAGATCACACAAGCAAAAATAAATGAGAGGAGCTTTTACAGAGAAAATATGAGATATTTTAAGTAAGTAACCACAAGTAAATATTAGCTATAAAATCACCCCCATATCTACATGAGAATGTTTTATTTCTACAAAGAATAACATTGAGTTGATTAGACATTATTTTTAGTGGCTCTGTTTGTGGTATATACCCTCATTGCTACTTAGGGTTCTTCATTGTCCCTTTGACATCTTTAAGGCCAGCCAGTTATAAACCACAGTAAATTTATTTAATTCATAAACAGGATCAGATATATTAACTTAGGTCAGGTTCAGCCCTCATGTGTTTCAAGTCCAGCTATACAAAAAAAATTGTAAAGATTCTTAGCTACAAATTTAGTTTCTCTGTCAAATTGAAAATCTGGGGAAAACCTGAAAAAAAAGCAGTTGTTTACCCAAGGCTCATCACAAATTTCGTTTTGGTGTAGTGAGCTAATGCTAATACATAAGAAGAATGAGGAGTACAACCAAAGATACATACATTTGACACTGCTAACCTAGTACCTTCAATTACACTTGAAATTTTTTCTAAGTCTTTGTCTGTGCTTTGTAAAAGTTTGACATGACCAGCATTTCCTGTTCATCCCCTTATTCTTTCTGACAGGAAAAGAAACATCTAAGATATTTGTGATTGGTATTAAACATACCAGCTATTACAAAGACATTATTATATGTGCTATATTGGTCTAATAAAAGATATCACATTTACCCAAAGAACCTTGTCTACCTACATTTCAAATAATACATTTTTTTTTAAAATTACGTGTGTAAGAAAGACAGGCAGAAACTGTGAGGATGACATCAGAATTTCACCAAATTCACCAGATTCATAGGCTGAAGGGAACCTCGGAAGATCATCGTGTCCAGCCCCCTGCATCAAGCAGGAAGAGATAACCAGGGGTCAAGTGACCCCAGCAAGGTGACCATCCAGTCTCCTTCTGAAGATTTCCAGGGTAGGTGATTGCACCACCTCTGGGGGAGCTTATTCCAGTCTGCACACCCTGTACACTTCCTTTGGAAGACTTAAAAAAAAAAAACAACCAAAGACAGGTGCATTTAACAACGACTATACATAGCTAAGTTCCCTAATGCATCTTCTTAGGATGGAAACAGAAAAAATAAATGGGAACCTAAATTACTATACAACCCAAGAAAACTTAACCCAAAGGGAATGGAACTTCCTGGAATAATGTTAAAGCCACAGTCAATTCTGTTTCCCTAAGGGTTTTCCAAAATAAAAATCTTAACAGGTTTTACTGAATCCTCGTTATCTTGTCAGAGCTTGTGAATCAAGGGAAAGGAACAACCGGCACTGTCAACAACCTCAAGCTAACTTCTGCATCGTGTTGTCTGAAAAGGTACAAAGCTAGTACATGATTGGATCGGTGCTGAGATGTCATCTGTTACCTGTTCGCTAGCCTTGCTGTGCCCTACAAATAGTTACAGAGGGCTGTTCCAGCTTTACTGGGTACCTGAAATCAATAGGGTGCTCCTATAATAAAGGATTGTTAAACTTTAGCATACATCTAAAGAAAATGCTAGTGACAAAAAAAGGACTGATTTTTCTTTTAACTTCCTTTTTGATATTTGGCAATATTCTGTAATTGGTAATTGGTTTGTAATTTGGTCATTGGTAATTTTGTAACTTCTCTTTCATCAGTGGATTCTCTCCATGTTGATAACTTTGTAAGTCCCATTCTAGCCTGATGTTACAGCTAGTAAAATAATATGATCCAAATTTGTTCTGTGCAAGCTTTAAAATAATGAAAGGAGAGCTGGAGCTGCAATTCTGCTATTCAGGATCTTTTAATATTTAGTGTACTATGAAAAATAAAATGCAATATTAGGTTTAAAAACAGTCATCCATGCCTCCTGGCCTGAAAAACTTAAATAACCAGCCCTGTTCTTTGACTCTATTTCTCACCATCTCCACTGAAACACTGGAGCTATCCCAGATAGTTGCTAATTTAGTTCACGTTGGCTGTCAATAATCCAATCTGATAAATGAGGGACTTTTAAATTGGGGATGGACATGATCATTCTATTCAACCCGAAATGACAGATGTCTTCTTTTCTTTTTGGAAGAACACTCACCTATGCTTTTGCCAACTCCACACCAGCCTGCTACATACTCCTCTACTAAGGAACATCTAGCTAAAGCAGAATGAAACTTCTACCCTCCTGAAAAGGTGGGCACCTACAAGCACATCACTCCTTTGCCCAAGTCCCTGCTTTGGTTTCTTGTTCACATCTGACAGTCCCGAGTGGTCTCTGATCCAGCTCTCCATGATATTGCCCCAGCACCTACTTGTTCTTGGCTACACTGAGTATAGTGAATGATAGATTTCTGTTATATGTTTCTTCTTTCATGAAATAGTAACCAGATGTCAGATTTGTAAGAGTTCTAAATTTCATTCTATTACCATTAACCCAAGAAAATATAACATCATCAAACAACTTTTTGAAAGTTTTGACAGTTTTAAGAATGACCTTTGAGTTGGTGAAACTGTTAATTCATTCTTCCAATCTGGGTGTGTTTCTGTAGAATGGTTGAATCTTATTTAAAAAAAAAAAAAAAGATCAAAGCTCATCCTATTCTTAATGCTTTCAGGTAATTTTTAAGCTTTTTTTTTTTTAATTAACCTGGAGAACTCTCTAATTGGTCAAAAAGTCTGACAAGTCCCCCCCATAAGAACACTTATGATCAAAAAGAAAAAGGTCTTCTAGTAGTTCCTAAATTGCCTTGCACTATTTAATCTCATTGGGCCCATTATAGAAACCCTAAACAACATAACACATCATTCTTTGAGAACATAAAATTATGAGCTGAGTAAGACCATGACTATTGTCAATTATTAGGGATTATGAAATCCTTTGAATGCTTCTTATGACCCACATCCTGTCTCTCCCTAAGGAATTAACTGCACACCTACATAATGACCAGGTTACGAAACGCCTGGACACAGGAGGAGGGGTGGATGTCGTATACTTAGACTTCAGAAAGGCCTTCGATACAGTATCCCACCCTATACTGGTGAACAAGTTAAGAGGCTGTGACTTGGATGACTACACAGTCCGGTGGGTGGCGAATTGGCTAGAGGGTTGCACACAGAGAGTCGTGGTGGATGGGTCGGTTTCGACCTGGAAGGATGTGGACAGTGGGGTCCCGCAGGGCTCAGTCCTTGGACCGATACTCTTCAATGTCTTCATCAGCGACTTGGACGAGGGAGTGACGTGTACTCTGTCCAAGTGTGCAGATGACACAAAGCTATGGGGAGAAGAGGACATGCCAGAAGGCAGGGAACAGCTGCAAGCAGACCTGGACAGGTTGGACAAGTGGGCAGAAAACAACAGAATGCAATTCAACAAGGAGAAATGCAAAGTGCTGCACCTAGGGAGGAAAAATGTCCAGCACACCTACAGCCTAGGGAATGACCTGCTGGGTGGCACGGAAGTGGAAAGGGATCTTGGAGTCCTAGTGGACTC
>NW_005842413.1:1043113-1047933 GCF_000455745.1 Alligator sinensis | reverse complement strand
CGGACTCGATGATCTATTGAGGTCTCTTCCGACCCTAACATCTATGAATCTATGAATCTATAAAGTAAATGCTTGGCTAGAATGTCACTCTTTCACTTTAAACTCTTCTCTCTTATAAAATGTTAAAAGTTCTGCTCTCTTATGGACATAAACTCACATGCTTTTTCACAGCAGAACATATAGGGACAGATCTCACTCTGCCTAAAAGGTTCGTAAAAGTGCAATCCTATTCCTTTTAGCTTAAGCTTCTGGGCGTGTGTAGGTGAAACAAGAGCCGTGTGCACACAACACTTTAAAGTGGGCTAAATGCTTTTGCACCACTTTAATGGTGTCGGTGTTTGCACGCCTTGGCAGTGTATTACGCATTAATTCTAGTCGCTGTAGGAAATTTGGCAGTGTAATGCGCCTTAAATGACTTGGGGCACAGCAAACTAAAACTCCTTTGAGGAATTTTAGTTTGCTGCCCCTATAGCCTTGGAGCAAAGCACCGGGCTCCGTGCAGGTCCATGGCTCTGCAGGAAGCCCGTGCAGGCAACCTGGCAGCAGCCTGGGAAAGCAGGCTCCGCCCAAGAAAAGTGGTGAGCCTAATCTTTTTTTTTCCCCACTCCTGAAGCCTGCCTGCCTGCCTGAGTTGAGCAGGGGCCCAGTGCTTCCCTCTGCAGCTGCAGTGCCCACCGGGACCACCTAAGTGGGGTGCCTGCAGGTGGGTGCCACCCAGGTGGGGGCCACCACTGCTGTGGAGGGAAGCACCAGCGCCCCACCCCCACAACAGCCCAGGGACCACTCTGCCCACCAGCAGCTTGCCCTCCCCTCCCCGCCGGAGAGGCAGGCAAGTCAGCAGGATGTGTGCATGACACAGGGAGTTTAATCAGCCCTAAATTGAAGCAGTGTTTTTTAAAACTCACTGCTTCAGTTTAGGGCCTGTGTTTCACCTACACATGCCCCTGAATATTAATGCAAAAGATGGTCCTTCTCTTTGCTGCTTTTTTATTATTTAGTTCTAAGCCAGGATCCTGGTTTTCTCTGTTTAACAAGTTCTCTGATTAAAATCCCCCAAATCCATGTTCTTCCATGATTAAAAGGAAATGTCATATATGTATGTATGTATCAATTGAACACAATGTTTTATTGATATATTTACAATTTTAAAGCAATTTGGAAACCTACCAGTGCCTCATACACTATAATAAAATTAATTATAAATACCTATATATTTTTGAGTTTGATTGTGGGTTTTTTATCATGGAAAAATCACAGCTCCACCTGTCCCTTTCACTCATCAGGATGTGGGTCAAGCTCGGGCTGTCCCCACTCACTGCTTTCTGGTACTGAACAGTCTTGATATGCCAGTGCCCTGCCCATGCCATTGCCCCTCACTCCTGCCCCGACCCACTACCCCCTGAGTCCTGCTGGTGCAACTCACTCCCCAACCATAGCCCCCTGGTCCTGCCAGTGCCCTTCACTACCAAAACCACAGCCCCCTGCTTGTGCCCCTCACTCCCCAACCACAAGCCCCCCACCCCCCAGCCCAGCCAGAAGGGGCCTCCAGCTGACAGGGCTACAGGCCCAGGGACTCGGGTCCACAGCCCCCTGCTCCCCACCCTGCAGCAGTGCCTGAGCCCTGGCTGCTGCATGTATGAGGTGGAAGCTGTTGCAGCGGAACAGAGCATGGCTTCCCCTCCCTCAAATGCAGCATGGCCTGAGCAGAGCCCATGGGGGAGGCGGGTGCAGGCTGCCCACTGCAGGCTTGGGCAGCCCAGCAGGCAGGGAACCAGTACAACAGAGTAGAGTGGGGCCAGGCAGGGAAGCTCTGTGCCACTTCCACAAGTCCTGCACCACTATAGTGAGGTGCCCCATGCCTGCCTGGCAGCAGCACAGGTGGCAGTATGGAGTTGTGCCCCTTGCTACTACCAGGCGGGCAGGGAGAGCCTTGCTATGGTGTCACAGAGCTCCCACCAGCAGCAAACAGCTTCCCCACCCAGCCCCATTTTGTCCTGTTGTGACATGCAGGCATGCGGTGGCGGGGAGCCAACCTCCTCCCCCCCACTCCCTGGGCAAGTCACCCATGGCCCCATCCTGCTCCCTGCCCAAGCCCTGCAGCCACGCATTCTGGAACTCTGCCAGCCTGCAAGGGGAAACCCACCATTTCCTACTTTTTTCTCCTTTAAAGGAGAAAATCCAGATTTTTCTCCTTAAAATGAGAAAATCCAGGTTATATCACACTTTTCTTCTGCAAATGGAAAACTCACATCCCTGGTTCTATTGCTAAAATGACACAGCATTACAAAATGAGACTATTCATGGATTTCCGCAGACTCAAACAAGGAGGAATAGGATTTAATTTAAGCCCCTAATAGGCGGAATACAACCTGACTCTCAGTAACTTGTTACCCACAGTAACAAAACATACATTAAAATTTTGTCCAAAAGCCCAAGTCTCCTACTTTTTCAACTATTACTATATGAGTAGCCAACCTAAAGGGCTGTTTTGCTTTTTTACAAATGAGCTTTCTGCAAAGGAACCCAACAACCTGGAACAAGAATTACTGTTTCTCACAACATAGTTGAATGCAACTCCAACTCCTAGTTCAGTGGTCTTCAAACTGCGTTCTGTGGAACTCTGGAGTTTTCGACAGATCATCACAAAGAGATTGGGGGTTAATGGAGTGGGCTAAGAGGCACTGCACCACCATTGTGGGGCCTGGTTCAATGTCAGTTTTTGGGATGGGGTAAAGGTGCCACAGAGGAAGAAATGAAAACGGGGTTCCATGACTTTAGGAAGTTTGAAAATCACCACCCCAATTGTTCAGTAGGCTTCCAGTATCAGCAGCCTCTCTATGACTAGCAGCCCTTTTAAGATAAACTTTCTGTGGGCTATTGGCCTATCTTCCCAGACCTGGAAATAAGTAGCACCAATTTCTACTTAGGGTCCAAACTCTTCTGTTCAGAGGTTCAATTTGATTTCTTTCAATTAACATTTCCTTCTTCCCTTACAACAAAAAAATGTACCCTAACTGGTCTGGTGGATGCTACTGACCTCCTATTATTCACACCTTGTTTGGCAAAAGTTTCCAAAACTCACCACAAATAGTTAATACAAGCAAACCTGAGCAAGCAAAGGATTAGGATGAGAATTCTGGGGTTCCCAACAAGGAACTCTTATCAGCATGGAGGCCTGAACTGCTGGGAAAAAAAATCACTCTAAACGGGGAAGAAATAAGAATATGCTCTAAAATCCTGTGCATTATGGCCTTAACCAGAGGCATAAAGCTACCTGCAGCTATGAAGAAAGGTATAGTAGACCAGATCCTGGATGGTTTGTGCATAAAATATAAGTAGAACTTCATAAAGGGGGATACAGGGTAAAGATGTAGTAGGAACCAGGACAAAGTCAAACCCCCTACAATTTCCCTTACTCCGGAAAAATTATGCAAGGCTTCAATTCTGCAATCACTTATGCATATTAGTGGTGCTTATTTATGTTAGTAATCCCATTACTTTCATTACTCACATGAATAACGGGCTGAAGATTCTAAACCTAACTTACCACATGAAAAAAATCAATAGCAAATTAACCGTGCCCTAAGCAACACTAATTTGCTATTTACAAAAAAGTGCACATTACTCAAGCAAATGTAAGTATTTCAGTGGATGTTTAAATGTACAGTAACCATCTGCAAATGGTAGGTGTAGATCTCAGGCTGCTAAGGAGTCAAAAAACCTCAATACACGTTTCCATATGTCATGGCCCACTACAGCAGATGATGCCATATGTGTTGCAGTATGGTGCTCCCACTCTGTAGTCACAGGTTTTCAAATCTTTCCATTGAGTTCTTTTAATTGCACTCACCATCCATTACCACTCATATTTCCTTTTCTCCAGTGAATGGAATGTTATACGTTATCTTAAGGAGTTCCTTTTTGTTGTGGAAATGTTAACTCTCAAAATAATGTACAGTTTTACTGCTCACCAAGGAAAATGGGCCTTAGTTCTCTACTACAACACTCGCTGAAATTTTCTCTTGGTTTTCCTCTCTCCTACCTTAAATCTAAGTATCATAAATAGGATATAACTACAGTTGTTTAGGAGTCCAAAGTATAACATCAAGACATAAAAAAGGAAAGTTAGGAAACTAAGAAAGAGAAAGTCCTTTTGACTGCTACTCCTCTGAAATGTTGTGACCCAATGCTACATAAGTTGTCATATAAGGAAGTGTAGCTCTTCTTTGGCAGATTGAGTAAGTACATTTCTATAGGTCTCCACATTTGCATTTAATCTTTTTATTTAGTCATGAAGAAATGAGGTCACCTTTTTAGAAAGCGCCAACAGGGGTTGGGGAAAAAAAGTGTTATCTTTCTTCAGTTCCCAGCAGAATGTTGTAAGATAATGGCAAGGAGAGACTATTTCTTCCATTAACCCCTTGACCCTTTCAGTTAATGGATTCTTGTTCCATACAGATCAACAAACAGGGCTCCATCTGAGATCCTAAACTATAGGTAACCCAAGGACTAAGGTCTTTGCAATTACATGGAAAAGTTTCCTACTTCTATACACTGATATCTAATAACATTTAATGTAACAGCCAATCTAACTTCAAAGCTGGCCCCGATAGATTATCATTGCATACCAAAACTCATTACTTATGGAAAGAGCATACCAAAAGTAACCAACAGATCCACTAATATCAGTTGACTGTCTTAAGTAAGATACTACTCAACAAGAGTAAAGTTTTCAAATTTTGGCCCTATACATTTTGTTAAAATAGTGCCAGAATATCTTACCCCTTGCCGCCAAACTAAGTCAGTTTCTTTAATTTTCT
>NW_005842413.1:1032464-1043082 GCF_000455745.1 Alligator sinensis | reverse complement strand
GGGAAAACTAATCAACCATCCCATTTTAAAAAGAGTACATGTAAAGGATATTAGCAATCAATGTATTGGTCTAACTATTACAGAAAATGAAAATAATTTCATATTACTCATAAACAAAATCTATATAGTGTTATTACACTGCATTGTTCCCACATAAAGGGTCCAGAGTGGTCAGCATGGGAAATGGAAAGGAAGAGACATATATCATGGTATTACCTGTACTGTCCCTGAAACAAGCAAGAGGCACATCTGCAGATTTAGGGCTCTCCTGCTACAGAAGCATAGGAAAGACAAATTATGGACATATATGTTTATCACAGTTTCCCAAGAAACCACATTCCTCTCATGCTGTGTACATTATTTAACTGTAAAATGGCAAAAGAGCAGTTTTATTTTATGTGTGCAGGCAAGCAAACAGCTATAGGCAGCAATTACTGCTAAAAGAAATTGAAGTTTTTTATATACACAATTCCTCATGTATCTAGTGGTATCTATAATCCTGGATCAAATGAATTGCTTAAATCATCCACTGAGTCTATTTTAAAGCTTTCCATGGAACCAAGGCCTACCTTTGGGACCTGGGCTTGCATACCTTCAATCTTCTGCTAACTTGAGTGGAAATTCAAGAATGCCAGGTTATGGCAAACTCCAAACTTTTCTATATTAAGATGTTTCTTCTGACACATTGGGTGCATCTACATGTGCAAATGCAGTGGGGTGTAATTTACTCTAGAGTAAACCCACCTGGGCATGTGTCTATACATGCAGGGATTTGGGAAAAGATGTGCTGCTCCTGCCCCCTCTGGCCCTGCACCTTCCCCTGCAGCAGCCAGCTCAAGGGCTAGCAGGAAGCACAGGGCCAGGAGACAACTGTCTCCTGGAGGGGGCTGGGAAATTGCTCCCTGCCCCCAGGAGCTGTCAGCTGCCAGGGCGGGCTCTGGTGGTGGAGCCTGGGAGGGTACAGTGTTCCCCTGACCCAGCAGCAGGGAGCTCCGGCCCTGGCTCCTCGACCAGGGGCAGGGGTTTGGAAAGAGCTGCAGGGGAGAGGTAGGTCCCAGCCCCCTGCCCTGTTCTGCCAGTGGGGCAGTTAGCAGTGAGCCCCTGGCTGGGCAGGGACTCCCAGCTGGGGGCCTTCTGGTAGTTGTGCCACTGGTTCCTGGCTATGTGAGAAAGTCTGCACATGAAGCCTGGAGCTGGCTGGGGACTGCCTGAAATGGGACAGTCCCCAGCCACCTCCAGGCTGAGCAGGGAACTCTCCCCATGCAGCGAACTCCCAACCCCCACTCTGTGATCACCGAGCATGAGCTGGGAGATTGTGGAGCTGGGGTTGGGAACAATCTCCCAGCCCCTGCTCTGCAATCATGAAACAGGGACTGGGAGCTCCTTGTTGCCGGGGCAATAGGACACTGTCCCCACCTGGGCTCCAGTGGCGGAGCCCACACCAGCAGCAGCTCCTGGGGGCAAGGAGCAATCACCCACCTGCTGCTGCCTGGCTGACCGGGAGCAAATTTGCTCTTAGTTGGCCTTCTACACATGTGGTACTGTGCAGGTAGCAAATTAACTGCTGAGTAGAGCAAATTACTGTGCAGTAAGGATCAGCACGTGTAGAATGGTGATGCTTACTATGCAGTGATTAGGACAGAACAATCCTAAGCACCAGTACAGGCTGGGGGCTGACTGGTTGGGCAGCATCTCTGCAGGAAAGGACCTGGGGGTTACAGTGGATAATAAACTGAATATGAGTCAGTAGCGTGCCCTTGTTGCCAAGAAGGCTAATGACATAGTGGGCTTCGCTGGTAGGTGGGTTGCCAGTAGGGTAGGTCAAGGGAAGTGATTATTCCCCTGTATTCAGCACTGGCCAGGCCACATCTGGAGTAATGTGTCCAGTTTTGGGCCTCCCACTACAGAAAGGATGTGGACAAACTGGAGAGAATCCAACGGAGGGCAACAGAAATGGTTTGGGGGCTGGGGCACATGACTTATGAGGAAAGACTGAGGGAACTGGGCTTATTTAGTCTAGAGAAGAGGAGACTGAGAGGGGACTTAATAGCAGCCTTCAACTACCTGAAGGGGGGTTTGAAAGAGGATGGAGCTAGACTGCTCTTAAAGGTGGCAAATGGCAGAACAAGGAGCAATGGTCTCAAGTTGCAGCAAGGGAAGTTTAGGTTAGATATTAGGAAGAATTTTCTCACTAGGTGAGTAGTAAAACACTGGAACAGGTTACCCAGAGAGGCTGTGTTGGAAGCTCCATCCTTGGAGGTTTTCAAAACCTGGCCAGACACAGCTTTGGCTGGAATTATCTAGTTGAAGAAGGTCCTGCTTTGAGCAGGGGGTGGGACTAGATGACCTCCTGAGGTCCCTTCCAACCCTAATTTGCTATGATTCTATTATTCTAATGAGCTCTACTGCACAGTAAAACATCTCATGTAGATGCCCATTAGGTAGCAAATTTTGCCCTCAATTATACCGTTCAATCCTAAACAGGTCAGGTAGACCTAAGAGCCTGATTAAAAGTCCATGAACAACAACAACAACACTACCACACACACACACTTTCTATCTAGTTGAGAAAGATGTCAGACAAATGCCCTTCCTCATGTCTGTGAGAAAAGCAGATACAGCCTGAGTTAAATACATATGAAAGCTAAGCAGAGATGAAGAACTGCAGTCCCTCTCAATGCCTGAGCACAAATCTGGATAGAATAAGTCTCCTAGAGTACAACACAGTATCATTAAATCTCTGTGGTATGGGTAATTTTGAAATTGATAGTGACATTCACATACAACTCACATTTGTGTTTTAAAAATTTCAGTTAATTGTTGTATTTATCATTATTCGTAGATGTTTCCAAACTACTGCCATAGACCCTATTGACTATATTTTCTGTAAATAAAGGAATTTCATACTAAGCCACACTGAAATCAAAACTTTTTTAAAGTAGCCATTAATAAAGAAAAATAGGATATTATGCTATTCTAACACATGATAACAGACAGCAGATATAAATTCGAAGTGCCATTCAAAGAGGAAGTGATTTACTAATGGACTAGGGTTTATCCCTCCCACTACTACAGTATCATTAAGTATACTGTATTTCACTGTCCATAAACATGCTCTTAGTACAGATGCTGAATAGAGCTGAAGCCTGTTGTATATCAAGTCACTAAACAAATTCTGAACAGGATCTCTTTGTTTGGAGCAGACAGCTGTTCCTGTGCTCTCTATTGGATATCTGATAGCTTAATCATTCCAGTTGCACTGGAACTTTATTTGATTATCATTTTCACAATGAAAAGCACTTGTGAGAGACATCACCTCTCATGTTATAACAGTGGATCAATTTTCTGTTATGGATTCCAATCATTAAAGGAGCAGAATGTTTTCCAGAGCTACTCAGATCAAACACTGTACTTAAACTGAAGATGAGACATGCTAGCAAATGACTTACTTTGACTGCCCAGAATTATTGGTTATTTTTGTTCTTTTTTTTTTTTGGCAACTGGCACTCATAAACTATCTGAGAAGCCTACAGCTATGCATTGTTTAAAAAAAAAATCTACTTATAAGGAACTGGACCTTTAGGAGCTATCAAGTTCCTCTTACAACCAATATGAAAGCAGATCACCTTAAGGCAATATGTCATCTTTTTAGTTAACACAGCATTCTTTTTCCAACCCTTTTGAGTGAATGATTACAAGCATTTTAGGAAAATCTTGTTTTAATAAAGGCTAATTTAACACGGTGCATCAAATGTGCAGCAGGGCTCATAAACCAAGTATATTGTTCCGAAGACCCCCATACCGACAGCATGGAAAGCACTGACAAAGTGAAAGATATTTCCTCTATGTTGAATCTTTCTGAAGGAGTATAAAATGTCTAGGAAAATATACCGGGCTCATCCTATTTGCTCAGCTCACGTGATTAGTCCCATTAACAGTAACCATATTGCTAGTGTTCATTCTTCAGTAAAAACGAATCAGAAAAGAAAATATTTCTGACCCAAGTTTATTACTACTGAAATACATGAAAACATGCACTTTTCTTGTGAAGAGAATCAGAGTTTTAAAAACTAACAAATTTATCTAGATACATCTCCTGGGGGAGAAAGTACATGTTTTCGTCAAACATTTCAACAGAACAAAAGATATCTTTTAAAACATAATCAGAAGAAAATTCAATTAGTTATGAAGGTTAAATATTAGCTGTCAAGGTTCTTTGGGTAAATCTGATATCTTTTATTAGACCAACTCAAATGGTTGGAAAAATTCTTTTTAGCAAGCTTTCAGGTTTAAATACCCTTTTGTCAGGCTGAGGAAGCATCTGCAGTTGGTGTGTGCTCTTCCTGGATGGAAAGATATCAGATTTACCCAAAGAACCCTGTCTGCCTATGTCCTTAGACCAACACGGCTACAACCTACACCCCTGTAAATATTAGCTGTTGCATATATTCATTTTAAATTGTTTGTTGTGGCTGGTTAGTTTTTGGACGAAGTTTCCTGGTTTTTTGTTTTCATTTTTTCTTGCATTTAAAAGATCTATACAACTTTCCTGGCACTTTCTACATGCATCATGTGTTCATTTTTGAATGAAATAATCTACTTGCGAAGACCATAAAATTCTAGTGAATGACAAATAGCTCTACAAATGTGGCTTCTGTTATACAATCAATAAGACCTACCAGTTACAATGCACTGAATGAGCTGTTCTTTGTCCTGAGACCCATTTATCAACTGAATAGAAAAGCACCCAAAGAAAGTCCAAAACAAGCTTTGATACTGTATTTGTAATATTATGATAAGCAAGGATGTTAACCTGACCTCAAGGATTAAAATACAAATGCTTAATATGTCAGCACAAGTATTTGATGAACACCAGATAACCTAAATGTTTTAGATGCAGGTGCCCTAAGCTAATCACTCCATGAAACAGAGATAGCTGCACAGAAAATCTGTTTATCTGTGTGGTTCTTTAGTTTGACAGGAAAGCCTCCCCTTATGACAACAGTGCTTTGGCAGATTACCAAATGATTCTTCGTATGCAGATAAACGGCTTTAATCCTGGCAGGCTATTCTAGCCAAGCCTCAACCAAATATAACGAATGCAATTAAAGTCTTGCCCTATAGTACTGACGTGATAACCAGCCACTGTGAGAAAAGACAAACACTAAATACAGGTAATAAATATCTTCATCTGCAAATATTAAAAACCAACAGAAATAAGGTTCTCCCACCTGATCCTCAATATGTATAATATTTTGGTCCCTTTATTTTGAGCAAAACCATAAAAATGCACTAAACCATGAATACAAATCTTTTAATAGAAAAACACAGGTGTTATTACTAAATAGCAGTATGAGATTTTCTTATGCTGAACTGGTCAGTAAGGCATGCTGATGATAGTTCAAATTAAGTGGGAAAATAGCAAGATTGTTAGAGATCATTTAACTATTTACCACATGGTTCCAACAATTTGTGCATTAGCAAGCTACTTCTTCATATCTGTTCCACAGAATAGTTTGGATTGTAAACCCTTTGTAGCAGGCACTGCAATTTGTTATAAATTTTTACAGTACCCAAAGCAGGGGAATCCAGCTTGTTTACAGGGGAAAAAAATCTTAAAAGCAAGCAATGAAGACCCTGAATTGTACTTTGCACAGCGTCTGCTATTGAGGTGCTAAGGGAAAGAAACAGAGGCAGCTTAACACAGGCCTTCTCCATGTTGAAAATGGGTTGAGCTTTAAGCTCACCAGCTTGCAAAAAAAATGGTTTTGTTATTGTTTTTGGAGGGAAGACAGAAACCAAGAAACATATAAAGAATTGGAAGGAACCAAAAGGAATGCCTGCCTTCCCCTGATGTATATAAAGTCATCTTTCCACCCATGATTCATCACCTGTTCAGCCACATGATCAGGTACCATGTCCCTGGAGGAATTAGAGTAGTAGGCCTATATAACCTGGACAGACTCCAAAAAAGATCAGGTAGTCTTGGTAGGTATGGGCAAACCAAGACAGACTGCTGATTTTAAAGGTCAGGAATGAAATATCCTTTGGTGACATTTTGTTCAAGCTAGAGAGGTTCTGTTCTGTTTGCTCACCCTTACATGAAATACAGCGCAGGATATGCAAGGCAGCCAATACAGGCACTTCCAGGATTGATATTTAAGGGTGAAGGGTATATGTTCCATCTGTAAAGAGGGGATAATAGTGTTTGACCCAGTATTATAATCTAGTAGCAGTAGTCCTAAAGAAGTACTAAGTACTGTATTTATAATTACCCTATTTTTGGTCCTAGCTTCACAAAACAGGATTTTATAATAAAAAAATACCAATAAAATCTTGAGTGCAGTGACAGACATGCAGCTCCCCACTGTAATTCATGGCATGTCACAGGAAGTGCCATGAGTTACACCTATCCCTGGGACCCAAAAGACATTTGTTGTTCAGTCCTGGGAATTGGGAGATAAGCTGCAGTTTAAAGCGGCTGAGTATTTGCAGGTGATCTTCCCCTAGCCCCACCTCTCCCCCGCTCCAAGCCATGGTACTGTCTTTGGAATGGGAGGGGGGAAAGGGAGCACAGGGAGCTCATTCTGGGGGTTGTCCAGCCAGCGCTGGAGGATGGGGCAGGCGGATTGGAGCCCCTCCCTCCCTGCCTGAGGTGGACATGCTCCAATCCATCCGCTCCATCCTCCAGCCCCAGCTGGGCACCCCACAGAATGAGCTCCTTCCACTCCCTTCCCACCCTCCCATTCCAAAGACAGCACGGGGAGCAGAGCTTGGCTGCGCCACTGAGCCCTTCTCCTGGCCATGCTGACAGACATTAATGAAGGCACTCTGCTTTGGAGAGCTCTCATCTGAACCCTCATATAATAAACATTCAGATCGCCCAATCAGGCATTTTTAAAGCACTCTGCAGCTGTGAACTTCTGTCATTGCATGGCTGTAGAGCACTTTCAGTGGCTGATCACACAAGGAACTGTCACGTCTGTCAGTGCCATGAGCGTCTCTGACATATGGATACCATTCTGTTACTATCTGCTTGTGGTCCTTCTATTGTATTGCCTAAATAAATTAATGAAATATTTTTTTCACAAATAAAAATGGGTCTTTGCTAAGCTTATCATAATAATATAACGACTGGCATGAAAGTAGGATCTTCATCCAAAGTGGATATTGAACACTTACTTTTTCTTGACAATGAAAATTAAGACCTCATGTATATCAAGAAATGCAGCTGATGTAGATATAGATATAATATAAGCAATGCTTGACAATCTGGCAACAAGACTGTTGATCAGACTGATAATGGAACAGAACTCTTTTGAAAATATTTATGTATCCCACATAATTAATATAAGAAGCCACAATCTGAAGTCCACTTCAGAATTCATTAAGAGTGAACAACTGCCTATACAAAACTTCAGTGTCAATTAATTTACAGTAACTGTTCTACATTTCAGTATTTCAGATCCACATTTAATTATGCTTTATTTTAGAAGGGTAAAATGATGCATAACTGGTTAGCATAAGCACACAAAGTGCTGACAGTGACCTTCCTGTCTGCAGTGCGATATCCACAGCTATTTAATTAATCCCTTACGTGCAACAGGACGTATAGCCTAATGTCCTACAGAAGGACATTCAAATGGCCTCATTGTTATCATCTGAGATGGGATTCCATTTAAAGCCCACAGACCACAGTGTAAAGAATGCAGTGTAGGAACAGAAGATATTTAAAGAGAATAGAAGTTAAACTATATTAAAATATTTTGCTTTATAATTGTAAGTTATAGATTACATTTTTTTTCAGCCAAAGATTTTCAAGAGTTGACTCTTTATTTCTAAAGTCTTTAAAGTCTCAAACAACACGTTGGCTGCTTTTAGTTTTCAAAAGAGTGTTTCTGAACTAATCAGCAGTTATATTCAGAGCTCAATCCAAGAAAAAGACGTATTTTCTAGTTTTATATTTTCTTCATATCAAACACAAAAAGCAGTGCATGCAGTACTGTGTGTCATGACAGTATGTGCTATCATGACACACATAAGAAAGCCATGAAAGTTTCACTGTTAAAAAGAAGATTTCTGTGAAGCCCAAAGTATTTGGCCATCATGATCTTTACTGGAAACAGCAGATTTTGCACTGATGCTACTGTGCTGTTTTTCTTTCTGCCAGATCAAGATATAACATTTTAAAATTTTCATCCTCCTTTGTAACAAATGTTTATTTCACTGATTGGAACCATGAAAATCAATTCAGTTTCAGTTTTGAATTCAGCATGCAACAATTTGAGTTTACATCACTTCAGGGAAAGGCTTCTTTGCTTAAAAAGAGCTGTTTGATTTTATACTATAACTTTTATCACTGATTTTAAGATTTGTTAAGGCCATTTTTGCTTTAAATTCAATGTGAAATTGACAATATCTTTTAAAGAGAGTTCTCTCAACAACATTTCACAGACAAAAATAATCAAAGAGCAAAATTATTTTTTACACATGTGACAAAGGATTAGCTACCATTTAATCTTTTGGATACTGAGACATATGGATAACAGAGAGCACAGATTATGTTTCAGGTATGATCTCCAAGCAGGAGGTATAAATGCTAATGTTTCTTCACTGAGTAAGTAAGCCTTTGACAGCTTGTCCTGGCAATGCACTTTTGCCTAAGTTCATATTGCATCTCATCCAGTGAACTCACCGTCAACTTTGAACTTTTTCAAGAAAAAAACAACTTCATTTGTTTTCTAAGGGGTTACATGCTACTTAACAATGTCAGTTACTTGATTTTTATGGATCTCTATTTACTAGTTAACACGTGGCATAAACATTTACTATTCTTTACTTTAAAACTCTTTACTTTGAAAAAAAACGGTTTTCTGTATGAATGTCTTCTGTAATTTGCATGCAATAATTTGTGAAAATAAGTGATACAAATAAATGGGGAAACATTTACCTAATTAGCATCCGACTGTGGAAACTAAAATAACTGGGGAAAAGCCAAGAAATTTAGAACGAATGTGTTAGGCCACCTTTAACTTAACAGCAAACTGGAGTGTTATTTATCATCTGTAGTTTACCAAATTAATCGGTTTAATAATAATATAGTCATTATCCAAAAGCAGAATACTGCTTATAAGCACAGGAAAAGATAAAGTTGTTAAGACATACACATCTTGCATGTAAAATGTAGGTCCATAGTTTTATTTATTTACTCAGAAAAGGACAAATACCATCAAATTATTTTCCATTGCTTCTTTCTTTACAGAGCAAAACAAAAAAACCCCATTCATTACTCTCAGCACAAATCCACCGCACATTAAGTGGAATTATATTTCTTTCATATTATCTGCTCTGCAGAGGTATATTTCTGAATACAAGTTCAACCAGTTTAAAGTTATGAATACTTAATTTTGGTACACAATTGGACCAGCTGAACACACACACACACACTTCTCAAGATACCCTAATAAAGACAAGTAGGAAAACAACTAGTTAAGCTATAGTATGGCCCTGAGTCACCATGGGGCTTAGTGGTACTTGTCAGATCCACAACGGTGCAGTTTACTAATAACATACTGATCTAAACTACATCACTTACAGAAAACTACGTAACTTAGATCAATTCCACCTCAGGCTTTTTGAATGTCTGTATCTAACCTAAATGTTACAAGTCTAGTGTTTCACAGATGATGCTTATTACAGAACTGGATTTTTGTGCATTTAAGAATTTACTAGAAACACATCCTATAGTTTCATGCACAGAGCTTTTGTGCAATGATAAAGGGACTCCGTTTGGACTGTAGCAACTGGATCTTTACTCAGTGCTGCTGCCTCCAACTATGTGGTGCAAAGTGCTCTGTGCTACACTGTACTGCCTGAGCCCATGTGCCTGTAAATGCTGGTCATCAGAACAGGCTTGAGTTCTTCCCATCTACAATCTGGTACACAGAAGGCATATCAAAGAAAATAACTAGTATAGATAGGTATAAATCAGAGATCAGATATATGGATATGGCATACCTGCCCATTCAAACAATGTATGTTTTTAATTTTCAGGCATGCAAGTCCCACATTCATTACATTCAGAGCAAGATGCAATGTTTGCTTTTACTTGCAATCTATTCAGTGTAAAACAAATCTCTCTCCACATCCATCACATTAAACAGATCAGGAAGAGTCTATCAGCAAACCTTGAGTTTCAATACTCCTACAGTGAACCAAGTTACCATACACTGTGTGCATGGGTTAAGCTTTCTGAAAACAATAGATAAGATTAATTCAGGGAAGGATCCATTAATAACTGCAGCTAATGTGGAAAAGATTCACTTTACAGCAAATCTGCTGCACTGACAAGTGTTGGAAGAAGCTTTTTCAGAAAGTGAATGTAATTCTCATGAGAGACACCAGTTTAACAGTAATTTAGATGAAACTTCTGCATTTATGGTTATAACATGTAAAATACTGGTATCTACAGTGTATTATACCCTAAGCATCATGTGCTCCTAACCATTTGCTGGCAAAATCATCCTCTTTCAGGTACAAAACTGGATGTTCATTTATCATATTCATGTACAACTCCGGATGTGTCACTAACAATGATAACAATGGTGCCAAGTACTAA
>NW_005842413.1:1027733-1032433 GCF_000455745.1 Alligator sinensis | reverse complement strand
CCTACAGGGAAAATAACATGATATAAATCATGGGGCAAATCTTAAAACACCTTCCAGGCACTGCTGTTCTATCTCCAGTCTGTGGATCTGCATCTGCTCACTAAGGGAAAAAAGCTTCAAGTGAGATGCATTGCCAGTGCATTGGTATTCCAATTTTTGCAAATAAGAAGCGTTAGATAATAATAAGAAATAAAGTGGGAATCTATGCAATTGTTAATCAAAATTTAAGAGCCATGATAGCACCAATGAACCATCTTAACATGTGAATGCCTTTTCATGTCAGCCTGGAAGGCAGAGGTTTCATTGCTGGAAATGAAGACAATTAACAGATGAACACTACTGCTTGACCAAACAGCAAGGTTCCATGGTAACATTTGTTTGCTTTCTTTTTAGCCTTCTTGGTATATTGCTGCCTGATACAGTATTCACAGGTATATAGGTTCCTAAAACTTTAGAAGTCATTTCAGAAAAATAAAACCTACTGAAGATACGTGGAAGCTTATGAACAACTACGCCTAGAAAGTTTAATAACAGAATGCATTTAGATGTGGTAACTTCTGGCAAGGAATAAAGATACAGTTCTTCCCTTGCAGGAAAAGAAATCAAATTAATTTTACAGAGTACAGTAAAATAAGTTTGACAGTATCAATTTAGTCCCTGATGACTTGTCCATATCAGAAAACTGGCACAGTTTAGCATGACTATTAAGTCAAAATGGAAGATGCAAAGCGATTATGTTAATAGGTAGACAGTTAAATACAAATCTATCTCTATAATAATTGTAGATGTAGTCTTTAAAACCTGCATATTTCCTGAGGGAAAGGGGAGTTTCGAAAAGATGGATCTTTCTAGATTTAATAATAGCCTTTGACCTCTGCAATTGGTATCAATTACAGAAATGTAAGCAGAAGAGCCAAAACAGAATGAATCAGATCATTTCCATTCAGTTCAATAAAGTCCAGTTTTAAGGTTTACTATAGTTATGACTATTTTATTAAACATTTAATTCACCTTTTTATTAACTCTGCATTTCAGAGAATCTCGGAATGATATCAAGAATTACGCCACTAAGCATTTCCTCCTCTCCATATCAGTACTGCAACTACTATTTGAAGAATGAGTACTCCTGCATTTAGTTCACCCATATTCACTTACTTTTATTTTAACCCTTTGAGAAATGTTACATTTCCAGGTAGATGAGACCCAAGAATTTAGGTTACAATTTGCTGCTTCTGAAGAAATGATAATGAGAACGTTTAACAGCCTTCGGTGAGTTGGGGTCTGACTAGCAACATAAAAGTGAATCTTAGGCCCCATTTATCCAGGTAAACGCACAATGGGATCTAATGTACAATTCACACAATTGCTCTTCCTGCCACGCCACATGGGCATGGCAGGAGTCGTGATTGATTGTGGGATTGCACATTAGATCCCACACCACACCTTATTGCAATGGCAAGAAGCAAGCTCTTCCCCCCCACTCCCTATCTCCCCATCCAGGGCAGAGAGATCCCACAGCAGTGATCTCCACACTCTGGGGGTTTCATGCACTCCTGGGGCTGGGAGATTGTACCCATGCCCTGCAGCTGCTGGGACATAGCTGTGTCTTGGCACCAGGAGGCATGCTGTGAGGACCAGCTGTGGGACTCTGGGTTTCAGCAGCTGCAGGGTGCTGCCAAGACCCTGAGTCCACAGATGCTGGGGCTGAGAAAACCCACAAGTTGTGGGACTTGCAGCCCCGGCTGAGAAGATTGAACCACTGAAGCTGGGAGCCCAGAGCTGATGGGACTTCCAGGCACAGGGGAGACCCCGCTACATGTGCAAATTAAAGTTCGATAGCAACCAGCTATAAAATTACTACACATGTTCGAGGCCTAATTTTAGAGCTGGTTGGAGCTTTTTATGTCATGATAGCTATTTTGCATGTTGTAGCTGATCTCAAGGTAATTGCCCAATTAACCAGTTAATAGCACGATACGTGTAACATGTAGAGGGGGCCTTAGATACGTTTGTTTTATCCCAGTTTCTTAGAAAGCAGAAGTCTAAAGTCAAGCATTAATAAACTTAATAGCGATCTTCCACTTCTTTGGGCTTGCACAATAACATATAAAGCCATATTTTTTCTTTTCCTAAGTAAACAATTTTATTATTTCAAAATCATGCTAAAACCAAAGTAATCTGCTAAGCTGAATTGGGTAATTTAATGAAATGAGTGTGCATCAACATGCATTCTAAAAGAATTAGCAGAATACGTACTGCCTTGTCCCTCTCCACCTCTCAAAAATGGAGAAAATTCCTGACTTTAATGTGAACATTGCCAGTTGTTGAATTTACTTCAAACACTGGCAAGTCTGCACAAAACAATTGTTCTGAAAAACAACTGTGAATTTTCACACTATATTAATGTTCTTGTCCTCCTACATATTCTAATTCTGTGGAGGTCACAGACAATATTATATATCTTTACATTTTACTTTGAGACCCAACTAAGAAACAATATTGATCATATATTGTACACTGATTGATTTTGTACACACACATGCATCAATATAGTTTCTTAGCTGGGTCTGAAATTTAAAGATAATTTTCCCTAAAACATGAGTACCAAGCAAGGTCCTAAATCTGCAATTATAATAAAGGATTTCTGAGATCCAAACAGAGGATCAGGTTCAAGTGTTCAGAGATATTTAAACAAGGCAAGAAAAAAAAAAGTAGCAGAGTTCAACTTGCTGGCAAATGTTAACCATTTCAGGGAAAAACAGTATTTGTTAATTAAACAAATTTATTTCAATCTCTGATCAGCACCCTATAAAGTAGCTACAAAAAAAGCAGGCTCTAAACGCTTGAAAATTTACTACACAGATTATGTCCCTCTAGGAAGAGAGGATTTACTAATCTGCCCTGCAATAACTGGAAACATATCACAGAACAACCATTACAGGAATATTGTATCCATTTCTAATACCTATCATTCAAGAAAAAGTTTGAAAAATTGCAAAGGTTTTAGAAAAGAGCCCCAAGAATGATTAAGGGACTGGAAAACATGCCTTACAGAGTAAGACTCAAGGAGCTCAACCTACGCAGCTTATCAAAGCAAAGGTTAAAAGGTTACCTGATCACAGTGTATAAGTACTTGAAGGAGAACAGAAATTTGACAAGAGGACTCTTCAGTCTAGCACAGAGACATAACGAGATCCAATGACTAGAAGCTGTAGGTAGATAAATGAGTACCCCCGATAAGATTTTCTTTTTCTTTTCTTTTTTTCAGCAGTGAGGCTAATTAATCATTGGAACCACATAGCAAACTAAGTAGATTCTTCATCAATGAAATACTTAAAATCAAGACTGAATGTTTTTCTTCTCTCAATATATAGAGTTATATAGCCATAGAGAAGTGGGGTTGGAAGGGACCTCCAGAGGTCATCTAATCCAATCTCCTGCCTGAGGCAGGATCCTTCCTGGCCAGACCATCCCATACACCTCTAATCTAAGGTCTACAGAAGACTACCCTCAACCCTGACGCAACAGAGACCTAATACCCTAACCTACCACAGGCAAAGCAGGGAACTATGACAGCCAATGACCTGTTTCTATAAAATGTTGTCAGTATATGCTCAAGAAGGCCTAGGTAGAGGACCATCGCCCTACTACAGAGGAACGCAAAAGCCCCTACAGTGCATATCAGTCTGACCATAGATTCATAGATGTTAGGGTCGGAAGGGACCTTAATAGATCATCGAGTCTGACCCCCTGCATAAGCAGGAAAGATTGCTGGGTCTAGATGACCCCAGCTAGATACTCATCTAACCTCCTCTTGAAGACCCCCAGGGTAGGGGAAAGCACCACCTCCCTTGGGAGCCCGTTCCAGAACCTGGCCACTCTAACTGTGAAGGAGTTCTTCCTAATGCCCAATCTAAATCTGCTCTGTGCTAGCTTGTGGCCATTATTTCTTGTAACCCCCGGGGGCGCCTTGGTGAATAAAACCTCACCAATTCCCTTCTGTGCCCCCGTGATGAACTTATAGGCAGCCACAAGGTCGCCTCTCAACCTTCTCTTGCGGAGGCTGAAGAGATCCAGTTTCTCTAGTCGTCTGTAGGCCCTTAACCATATGAGTGGCCCTTCTCTGGACCCTCTCCAGGTTATCCGCATCCCTCTTGAAGCACTGCGCCCAGAACTGCACGCAGTACTCTAACTGCGGTCTGACCAGAGCCCGATAGAGGGGAAGTATCACCTCCTTGGACCTATTCGTCATGCATCTGCTGATGCACGATAAAGTGCCATTGGCTTTTTTGATGGCTTCGTCACACTGCCGACTCATGTTCATCTTGGAGTCCACTAGGACTCCAAGATCCCTTTCCACTTCCGTGCCACCCAGCAGGTCATTCCCTAGGCTGTAGGTGTGCTGGACATTTTTCCTCCCTAGGTGCAGCACTTTGCATTTCTCCTTGTTGAACTGCATTCTGTTGTTTTCTGCCCACTTGTCTAACCTGTCCAGATCTGCTTGCAGCTGTTCCCTGCCCTCCGGCGTGTCCACATCTCCCCATAGCTTTGTGTCATCTGCAAACTTGGACAGAGTACATTTCACTCCCTCATCCAGGTCACTGATGAAGACATTAAAGAGTATCGGTCCCAGGACCGAGCCCTGCGGGACCCCACTGCCCACACCCTTCCAGGTCGAAAACAACCCAGCCACCACAACC
>NW_005842413.1:1014840-1027473 GCF_000455745.1 Alligator sinensis | reverse complement strand
CTTTGCCAAGGATGGAGGTGAGACTGACTGGCCTATAGTTGCCCGGGTCCTCCTTCCTCCCCTTCTTGAAAATGGGGACCACGTTGGCCCTTTTCCAGTCCTCCGGGACTTGGCCCGTGCGCCACGAGCTTTCAAATATTCCCGCCAGTGGCTCTGCAATGATGTCGGCCAGTGCCTTCAGCACCCTCAGATGGAGCTCATCCGGGCCTGCCGACTTAAAGGCATCCAGTTCTTCCAAATGACTCTGCACCATCTCAGGGTCTACGCATGGTAGTCTGGCGCCTGGCTGCTGCCTCTCTACAACCCCAGTGAGAGACATATCATGCCCCTCACCATGAAGTAAAATTCCTTCTTGACCCCGAATGTGGCAGTTGGTCTGACCCTGAGTGGAAAGGCAAGACCGTCTATCCAGGAACCTCCGGCTTTCCTCCTAGCAGAAGAATCAGCACACCCTAGTTAAAGTCCCCAGCCTTAGCTGTAGCCAACACCCAGTGCCTCTGTGGAGGCTTAAAAATGCCCTAATACATATAACAGAAAGAAAAAAGGTGGGGGTGGGGGGAGTAGGAGCAAACAACAAAGCCCAGAAGCATGGAAAACATCCATGGTAGAAAATAGGTATAGCTATACACCTAGATGATCCCCAACCAGTGGTTGTCAACCTCTTCTTGAACACCTCCAGTGATGGGGAGTCCACAACTTCTGTAAGTAATTTATTCCACAGCCTCACTATTCTCACAATGAAGTTTTTCTGCATATCCAATCTAAATTTAAATTGCTGCAAGAGAGAAATGGTGTTTCCCCTCTTCTTTATGGCAGCCCTTCAAGTATTTAAAGACTAGGGCTGTGCAAAGCTTTGGGCTCCGTTTCGATTCAGCGGCGATTCGGCCCAGTTTGGTGGCCGAATCTCTGAATCTGAATTGAATCAGAGGACCCTTTAATCTTTCCAAATCAAATCAGAACCCCCTGAATCAATTCAGAAAGATTTGGTGATTCAGACATAGACACAGCTTTAAATGTTTTTTCTACATACCTCTAGGTAGCAGGTGGCTCATGAATGCTGTGATGTTTGGGCACATGGAGCATCCTACAGGAGTGCCAGGGACTCCCCAGTGCACTCGGCAGCAGACCACCAAGCCAGGAGAGCATGGTGGGGGCCCATGTCCACTTCTGAGCCCCAACATCGCAGCGTTCACAAGCCACACTGGTACCTTGAGGTATGTAGAAAAAACATTAAGATCTGTGTCTGTGTCCAAAATGCTGATTCTCTGAATCAGCACTGAATCTTCAGATTTGGATTCGGCCAAATAGAATCAGGGACAGTGATCCAAATCAACTAATCGAATCACCATCTATGATTCAGACCAAATCTGAATCCCAATCCCAAATAGGACCCACTTCACACACCCCTAAGACTTCTTTCATGTCCCTTCTTAAGTGCCTTTTCTGCAAGCTGAACATGCCTAACTCTTTCAGTCTCTCCTCATAGGACCTGTTTTCCAAACCCTTGATCATCCTTGTTGCCTGCCTCTGGGCCCTCTCTAACTTCTCCACAACCTTTTTTACAATGTAGAGACCCAAACTGCATACAGTACTCCAGATGAGACCGAACCAGTACCAAGTAAAGAGGCACCATCATCTCCTGCATCTTGCATCTGACACTTCTCTTGATGCAGCCCAAAACCTCATTCATCTTTTGTGCGTTTGCATCATACTACAGACTCGTACTGAGTCTGTGGTCTACCAAGACTCTCAAATCCTTTTCCCATAGTGTTGCCATCCAGACATGTGTCCCCCATTTTGTATTTCTGTTTTTGATTATTCCTCCTAACGTGTAGCTCTTTTCATTTGTCTGCATTGAACTTTATCCTGTTAACTCTACCCCAAGTTTCCAGTCTCTTGAGATCCTTCTGAATTCTGCTCACATCCTCCAGCACATTCATAATCCTTCCTAGATTTGGGACATCCACAAACTTGCTCAAGAAGCTTTCTATGCCAGCATCCAAATCATTAAGAAACACACTGAACAGCACCAGGCTGAGGACAGACACCTGTGGGACTCCACATGAAAACTCCTGCCATTCTGACATGGACCTGTTAATAATCACCCTTTGCTTGCCGCCATTGAGCTACTTATCTACCCACCTTGTCATAGTTTTATCCAGTCCACATTTCTCCAATTTATTTATGAGAAGATCACATGGGATCTTCTCAAAAGCCTTGCTGTGGTCAAGATACACTACATCTACAGCATACCCTTCATCCACCCAAGTAGTTACTTTGTCAGAGAAGCAGATCAGGTTGGTTTGACACAATGTGTTTTTCATAAATCTATGTTGGCTGCTTGTAATCAACCTTTCCTCCTTCAGATGCTTGCAAATGGCCTTCCTTAGGATATGCTTCAGTAACTTCCCAAGTATTGAGGTGTGGCGAACCCATCTGTAGTTCTCCAGGTTCCCCTTCTTGCCTTTTTTTAAAGAGGGCACTCCAGTTCTCTGGTACATAGGCCTGTCTCCCATGACTTCATGGAGACGATTGCCAAGAGCTCCAAGATCACCTCTGCACTAGCTCAACACACAGTGATAGGAACTAAAGCAGGAATTAATTCAGGGAAATCTTACGCAGGTGAGATAAGTTTTTTGCCCCTCAGCCTTTTTAGATTCAAGGTACCCCTACATAACTTTTCAGAATTTAGCTGGTCCCCTTTTTAAAAAACAATATAAATATAATAATATAATAAATTAATATTAATTATAACATTACATTATTATATAATATTAATAATATAGTATACATTTAATTTCACCCCTTCAGGCTGCAGATGGGTTGCGCTCCCCCAGCTCTGCCCATGCACACACGTGTGCTCCTCTCACAGCACATGGACTCCTTACACACAGCTCCAAGTCACCGCTAGGGTCTAGGGACCAGAAATCAGCAAGTCATTTTCTTATTTTCCCCAGGGCAATTCTCCATGAACTCCAGCCAGCAACCAGAACAGACAGAGCCCAGAGATGCACCAAGGCAGAATCTGGTCTCCAGGTCTGCACACCTGGCAGGCATAAGGTGCTAAACTACACACAGTGTGTGGTGGGTGCTGAGGGGCAGAGGAGTGGAAAAGAGGACACGTGGGGTCAGGTGGTGGGAGGGGACAGGCCAAAGGGCAGAAGGGAATGGAAGTTTATATTGAGGGGCTGTGGGGAGCAGAGATGGAGCCTGCAGTTGGGAGCATGCACTGAAACTGGAACTCAGTGGTCCCTGACTCACCCAAAGAAAGCCCCTGTTGAACTGATGCAGAGCTGGTTGGCCATGTCCTTCAGAGCCTGTGGCAGTCTGGGCTGGGCCAGGCTAGACAGTGCTGGGTGGAGGTGTTCACAGAGCTTCAAGCAATGGAGGGTGCCTCAGTGCAAAGGAGTTGGAGGGGGGAAGGGAGAAGCCCATTTTGCCTTCCTGCCTCAGAGCCAGACACACAGATACCCACCCACAGGCCATGGATAGGCGCACACTTGCTAGGGTTACCCAGAAGAGAGGCACCCTGCAAGACCCTTAAAATGATTTTATGGCACCCTTGGGTTCAGCATCAGCCCAACTGAGAATCTCCAGACTAGACAATCACATTGGCAATCCTTCCTAGCTGTACTGTTAATGAAAAACAAAACATACCACCCATTCAAATAACCTATTCCTTAAAATATTTAAAGAAATAATGAGCTCTAAGGAAAACTGTATTTCTCCTCCATTTTATTCTTCCATGGGCATGTCTACGTGTGCAATTAATGAAACTAAATATACTCCAGCTCAATTTGAGTCAAAGTAAATGAATCTGTGCTTTTAAGCCTAGTAATTTGCTGCACTGCTGGATACCACGTGCATCTAATGGGACTATCCGGCAGCATAGTAAATTAGTCTACTATGCCCTAATTGCCACGCACAAGTAGACAGTGACAATTTACTGCACAGCAAATTAGTCTACTGCGCAGTAAAGCACCTCATGTAGATGCACTCCCCTTTTGTAGCAGGAGACAGGCTTTGAGCATTTTCTTGCCGCATAGTGTTCTATTGTGGACACCCTGCCACAGTTTCTCTGCTGGGTGCTCAATAATCCGTACAGTATTGAACACCTTGCAAATCAGTCACATAGATTGCCACCCTTTTGGAATTCAGAAAGCAAGCTTCTCCTATGCTCCATTTAGCTCACCTTCCATTTTTTTCCAGTTCTGAGTCTCATTCTGTCCCTGGATTACCTTCCCAACCTGGCTCTCCACAGGCTGGATCTTTTCCCCTAATCCAGAGACTTCTTTTGGAGCCTCCCTATTTGGGCAGCTTCTCCCTTCAGTCAACTTCTGCTGGCTTTTATAAGAGCCAGGTGCTCTTCATCAGGCTTCAAGTGTGTTACAGCTAATCAGTCTCATAAGGGAACAGACCCCATATTCCCTTTAAAGAGGCTAGTCACTCTGTGACAGCATTGAATTAAACTAAAATTTCAGCTATATTCCTTTTTGTGCCCATATTTCTGTTATTATTTATTAGCACACTAAAAAGACACCACCAAAAACAGACTTTTCATATAAGATCTCACACAACTAGAATGTATAATTACACTTTATGTGAGAAGTAAGGATTTCTTAGAGCAGTATCTGCTATTGAGTCAACTACATAGTTGGGATAGAATTAGACAAGCTTTTGAATGCAAGATATTTTTCTTTAGGTCATGCATTCAAAAGCTTGTCTAGCCCTACCCCAACTACGCAATTGGTCAAATACAAGATACTTATGTAAGAAATCTTTGCCACTCACAATTCCTGGACAATTACTGCTACAATATCACTAACACTATTAATGACTTATTCAGCTTAATCTTTAATTTCCCTATAACAGCATTCAACAAACTAAATAGAGACACAGTGAAAAAAAGATATAGAACATTTCCAATTTGTAAAGGTGTAAAGCTGTTTGGAAAAACTCAAACACAAGAACACCAGTTGTTTCATACCACCTGCCATCTAGCATTGTAGTACTGCCATATTTTATTTAACACAAGTTTACACACACACACACACACACACACACACACACACACACACACACACGCATCTTTGGCCATGAAACAATAAAATTGATAAGGAGAATAGTGCCCACAAGACAAATTATACAGGAGACTGAAGTTAAGTGTAGAATAAATGTTGTATGATATTTGTATCAATCAGTCTTTTAAATAGAAAACCCTAAATGATTTTGGTTACAATTATTCTGTTATATTTTCTTCACACCACTACAGAAATACTGCACAATGGAGACTTAGTTTTTCACTTTCATCCCATTTTCCTGTTATTCATCAATGTCTGCCCAGTAATTTGTTGCCCTAAATAAATTAAAAAGTTGAATATCCCATTACTGTACTGTTTTCCCAAAAAGCAAGGAAAAGAAGCCTACTGATAACTGAAAGTGGTCAAAGCACTGGGAGAATCAGGGTGTGAAAATATATACATGCCTGAAACTAAGCATCTACGTCTTCTAAAATTTCATACAAGTTTTTCCACTTAACCTTTTATGTTTGGATGGTATATTTCTAAATTTCATGCTTTAGTTCATAAGGTACCCAATACAAATTCTTTTCTTTCCCCACCCCCACTCCTTCCCAGCGGCACCACTTGTGTTAGCATTGCTGTTATCTAATATGTTCTTCATACTTGTGTGGTCTAAGTGAAATAAGCCATTTTCATATTTTCATTCTCTCCCCAGAGAGTCCTTTTCTTTCTTTTCTTTTTTTTTTTTAAAGTATGCAGCTGTCACAGGCTAGCATCAAAACATCAGCTAAAAAACAGAAGTAGAAATAGATTATTAAATCTGCTCTAAGCAAATACCAAGCAGTAGGATACAAAACACATTTCCTGGGGTCTCATGACTTATATAAGTCCCATTTATTTGCAGAGTTCTAGCATGGCAATCTTGACATTTCTTTTATGGATGACGAGCAAACTTTTCATTTTTCCATTCAAAAAGGTCATTAAAAAAACCGGAAGAAATTAAAAACCTTCATGTTAGCCCTTCAAAAACTTGTAGGTGGGGAAGGGGAGGAATACTATAGAGGTCTATAAAAATTATGAAAGGCGTAGATAAAGTGAAAAGGGAATTGCTTTTCACGAAGTCCAGGAATACAAGAACTAAGGGGCATCCACTGTAATTATCAGTAGACAGATTTAAAACAAACAAGAGGAAGTACTTTTCTACACAGCGTATAGTCAGCTTGTGGAGCTCATGGCCATAGAAAGCTGTAGAAGCAGATAGTGTAATCAGGTTCAAAAAACGGATTACAGTTGGGGTAAGCAACTTATGGCCCACAGGACAGATTCAGCCTGCCAAGCAATTTCATCGAGCCCAAAAATCCCAGACATCAGTGGCAATTCAGTGACAGGGGTACTTGGATCATAGATGCATTGGCTGCAATTTGACAGTAGAGGGAATCAGCAGTAGAAACGGCAGTTTTGGTGATCAGTGGTTCACCTTGGACTGAGCTGCATTCATTCATCCTGTTGCTCTTAAAAGACTGATAACCCCTACATTGAACAGGACCACTGAGAACTATTAAACAGCTCTGAAATCCCTTAACCATGCTGGTTGATTATAGGGGTAGATTACTTTTGACATGCTATGCTCAGATACTGTCCCTATAAAGCAACTCCTATTTGCCACTGTCAAAGACCAAATACTAGGCTAGATGCATCTGACCAGTCTGACACTTTTTATATTCTTAGTTTTATGTATTAGGGCATGCATGTTAGTATGCATAGCACATGCTGTCCACTTTCCTATCTGTTGGTTCACTCAGTTGGTCAGTGGTCTGATCTATAATTCAATGTTGTTTGGTTTCTGTGTTTGTTCACATTTGCATTACAAGATCAGATATAACACTTCAACAGATTCATAATTCTACTTATTTATTCTTTTAACGAAGTATGAAGGTTTTCATCTAGTATTTGCTGGAAGCTGGCAAGACTGCCAAACCTAAGACTCAAGGGGCACCTATACACATGCCAGACATGCTATACATATTAATTAGCATGTCAGAGCAGGTTAATTGAGTCTGCTGAAGCATGTTAATTAACGCACTCAGCAGCCTCTGTGTCATGGCTATTCAGCGTCCCCACACTTCAAAATTGTGACAGGGGCACTTGAACTAAAGCTCATCAAACGAGCTTTAGTTCAAACACCCCCGTTGCCATTTTTAAGTGCAGATCCTGAATACACATGATACTGTGGGTGCTTTAATTAAAACAGCCCTTGGAGCTGCTCTAATTAAAGCACCCCCACTCTGGAGCACATGTATAGATGCCCAAGTACTTCAATTAGAATTAGTCTTAGTATTTCAGGCCATGTTTTGCTGCCCTCCTCTCCTTTCTTTCTTCTAATCAAATTTAACTGTTTCCTGTCAACTACTACCATGCCACCATACACAGGAATTCAGAAGACTATTTTCTAGGATACATTCTAAATCTAAATGACTTGTATTATTCAAAATCTGTTTGCTCCTCCATATGATTAGCTTATACTTTAAAGGATATCCTTATAAGGAAAAGCACTAACAGCATTTGGACAGAAGGAATTGTTTGGTTTCATTTTGTTTGAATGAAAACTAAATTTCTCCATTACATTTTTAAATCCTTCCTTTCCAACCCCACAAAAGAGTCTCACAACTGTAGGCTTATAACAGAAAACTTAAAGCTGCAAGGAGCAAGAGGTAGTCATGCCAAAATTTACAGATCAGTTTTAAACAAACTTTTAATAAAAACAGTTTTAGGCAAAGATAATGATGAAATATTAGTCTGGGTCATACTGTACCAATCAATTCAAATAAGTAAATTTTGGTTGCTCTGTCAGATTTATATACAATACTCACAAGTCTTAACAGGACAGGATATAACCATTTATAGGGGTTATATTACATAGGCAGAGGAAGAAAATATTACTTGCGGGGGATAAGTACACATGTACACACACACCCACACACCCCTGCCCAGCAGATAAGTCTGTGGAAGGGGAAGGGGTAGGGCAGAAAGGGAAGGGGCATAAGAGGGCCAGATCAAGGCCCCCACAGTGAGAGGAACGTGGCAGCGGCTGGGGTGAACCCTGCCTGCGTGGCTACAGCAGGCACATACCATCGCACTGTTCCCAAGCCAGTGGCAGCTGGGCGCAGGGCCCCAGACCACAGTGGGCAGGTTGCATCTGCCCCACGCACAAATCCAGGGGGAACATGCCCCCAGTGCCTTGCCTGGCATGCACGCAGCAGTGGGAACCCCTCTTCAGCCCTCGATAAGCTGCCTGGGCTCCAACCATCCTACAACGTGTCCCAGGCCCCATTCAGCCAAGCCCCTGCCCCTGCTTCTGTCCCACTCCCTCCCTCACTAGGGGGACCTAGATCTCTGCCTCCCCCCCCATGCCCCTTCTCCTTCACTGACTTGCCTGCAATGGTGGGCAGTACTCCACAGCTGCTGGGTTGCAGTCCTAGCTGTGTACAGGCTGCGTGTCTGTGTCTATGCATGTCCCCTGCTGCAGCTACCCGGAGCCTGCACCCAGATGCCCTGCGGCCCTCTGTGCTGCCACCGCTGCCCCACGTTTGGGAGAGATTAGCCCCATTAGCCACGGCCTTCTGCCGCTTATATCACATCTTTATTACCATATTTACCCAAATCCAAGACAACTTTGAATTTAAGAAAACCACCCAATAATTAGATTCTATGCATGGAAAATAATAAAATTGTTGTAATTTTCCATGTATAGAATCTAACTGTTTGAGGGTAGTCTTAAACTCATCATGTCCCCAGTCTCCTTCCATCATCCCCTCCACAACTGTGGCAATGTTTTGGAAATTGAAGACCTATCTTAGCAATTTTTTAAACCTCTCATTTAATTTAAGATGAATCAATCTTTGATTATGTCATTCACCTCTCTTCTATAATGTCATCACTACTTACCAAAATAAGCGTAGCATGGCATCATTTTTTGTTGGCTTATTGACTATATGGGGAAGAAGTCTGATGATTATCACATCCAGGAATATATGGACCTTACCAATATTAGTAGGAGTTCTTCTCCAATCTGTATCTGGGAAGTTACCATAATATTTACAATAACAACAATTCCCAAGAGCATTTCTTTCTCTGAACACAAGATAAAGATATCTATCCATAGCCAACGCTGTCTCTATAACAGACCCTAGCAAAACCTATCATCCTCCCTAAAGTGATTCTGTTTTATCCATGCTATCATTTCTTATTTCTCATGGTCTACCATATTAATATATAATACTACATCACTACCACACTTACTTTTTTTTATTTTGAACACTCCTGAACAGCGAATATCCTTCAATATCAAGGCATGTGTTCTAGTCATGATTACTGTTCTACTTTGTTTTTATTACTCAATAATATCCAGTTTGGACTTTAAAGTTTCTCTATTTTCTTGCCTAGACTGCTTGCAGCAATATACAAACATTTCTGTTGTTTCTCAGTGACAACACCCATACACTTCCTGATGTGTTATACAATTCTTTCATTAACTGCATCATCTACCTGACTATTGCATTCAGCAGCATTGGTACTGTCTTTTTACCTTGCTATCCATACCCCTCTATCCTCTGTTTGTTTCTTAATCCATTGTTTTATCCTTTTCTTGCATACTAACTAAGCATGGAAATTACACAAGTCTCTACCAACTTTTGCTCCCCAAATTCTTAGTTACAATCTTTTCTTATCAGTTGTGTTAGCTTTGATCCCAGAAGGCTGGCATCCCAGGTAATCAGCTGGAATCCATTTGTCAAGAAGAATCCTCTTCACATATACAACTACAGGGAGGCATATATCACAAAAGCTTCCTCCTTGCACTAATACTTGAGCCATCTGTTGATTTTCATTGACTTGACACACCATCACCCTCCTCTTCTATGGAATGGAAGAATCCTATTGAACATCAGCTTTGAGGCTCCACTTCTTTCAGTGTTTCCCCCAGTCTGGAATACTTGTCCTTGATCTGTTTCAGCACTGTCATCTGTCCCAACATGAAAGATGATCAGTGATACTTCCCCATTCCCATGAGGGTCCTTTTGAGCCTCAAGTCTGCACCCTCACTCCTTACAAAAAGAAACATGTATGTTCTCTCTGAATATGCTCTATTGCTGCGGCTGTTGATTCCTCTTAGTAAGAAGTTTGCAACTGCACAGAGCCACCTACTCTTCCCTTTCATCCACAGATCATCCTACCTTCTGTTCTCTCTTTTCTCAAATCTCTTCCATATCATCTAATTCCCCTTTGGGATCTGGCTTCTAGCTGTCTCCTAATCTCCACATCTCCTCGTAGGCCTACCTGCTCTTCTGTTCTTCACCACCACCCCAACTTCTTTATTACAGCAAACTTCTCACTCAATTTAGTTCTCCTTTATCAGAATATCTCTTCTTTGACATTGTGTCCCAGGGACACAAGCACAGGGGTGGGGCAAACCGAGAGGAGAGACCCCAAAATTGGAAATTACTTACCTATCTCAGGTTGTCCAACGCTGACAGAACAATGCCAAGGAAAAAAGCCTGCGCAGTTCATCAGCCATGCTCATATACAGCTGAACCTGGTGGGTGATGTCATGGACGCATGCTGGCCAACTGAGTTAAAAGCCAGCACTAACGGGAGACAGGGAGAGCGGGAGAGGCAGCAGAGGCTGCGGCAGCTCTCCACACCTAAAGGGTTGGTCCATTCCTTGCCTAAAGGATTGGCCTCTCAGGCCTGCTCAACAGCAGGTGTCTGCAAACCTTTTGTCCATTCTATCTCCTTTCCATCTCTCTTGTTCTTACATTCCCAGCAGAATTATGACAGGCAAGAATTTTTGTGGGTGGTATCTTTGATTGGACAAACTGCATGGCTGGGATAGATATAGACAAACTTTCAGGTATGATAGTATCCTTCGCTCAGGCCTCTGAGCAGGAAGTAGACATAGAAGACCTAAGTAGCAGATAGAACAAAAGCTTGGGTAAAACTCCCTATTTAAATAAAACCAGGATAGAAGAAAAATCAAGTAGCCAATAGGCAGGAGATGCAGTAAAACCTGAAAAAAAAGGAACAGGACTGTTTAGGGGTACTGCTCTTACCTGTGAAGTGCAGAGGTTAGGGAGTATCAAATAAATTATATTGGGCCATGGAGTTACTATGTTAAGTCTTTGGTACTCAGTGTCCAATACGTTAATGAGTTTCTGATCCCAAGCTCATCTTGTAAGGATGTTAGGTTTGTCAGGCATGACTTGTCCTTGGTGAATCTATGCTGACTGTTCCTAATAACCTTCTTCTCCTCCAAGTGCACAGCAATGGGTTCCTTGAGGATCTGCTTCATGATTTTTTCAGGGACTGAGGCGACACTGACCGATCTGCAGTTCTCCAGATCTTCCTTCTTCCTTTTATTAAAGATGGGCACTATATTTGCCCTTTCCGATTGCCACAAGTTTTCACAGATAATGGCCAGTGGCTCTGCAATCAAATCGGCCAATTCCCTCAGCACCCTTATGTGCATAGTGCCATGGACTTGGGCATGTCCAGCTTTTCTAAACAGTCCCTAACCTGTTAGTTCACCACTGTCTGCTGCTCACCTCCTCCCCAAACTGTGCTGCCAGGTGAGGTAGTCTGGGAGCTGACCTTGCCTGTGAAGACAGGTGAGACAGGCATTGAGTACTTCAGCCTTTCCGCATCATCTGTCACTAGGTTTCCTCTTCCCCTTCAGAAGTGGACCCACACTTTCCCTGATCTTCCTCTTGTTGCTGACATTCCTGTAGAAACCCTTCTTGTTACCCTTCACATCCCTTGCTAGCTGCAACTCCAGTTGTGCTTTGGCCTTCCTGATTTCATCCCTGCGTTCCTAAGCAATATTCTTGTACTCCTCCCTAGTTGCGTCTAAGTTTCCACTTCTTGTAAGCTTCTTTTTTGTGTTTTAGCTCATTGAAGAGGTCCCTGCCAAACCAAGGTAAGGCTTCTGCCATAATTGCTACTCTTCTTGCACATCAGGATAGGTCACTCCTGTGCCCTCAGTAAGGTTTCTTTAAAATACAACCAGGTCTCCTGGACTCCTGTCCCCCTCAGAATGGACTGCCAGAGGATCCCATCAATTCCTTAAATGAATTGAAGTCTGCTTTTCTGAAGTCCAGAGTCCTTACTCTGCTGCTCTCCTTCCTTCCTTTCTTCAGGATCCTGAACTCAATCATCCCATGGTCACTGCCATCCACTTCTACATCCCCTACCAATTCTTTCCTGTTTGTGAGCAGCAGGTCAAGAAAAGCACAGCCCCTATTTGGCCTCTCCAATACTTGCACTAGGAAGTTGTCCCCCAAACTCTCCAAAAAGTTCCTGGATTGCCTGTGAACTGCTATATTGCCCTCCCAGCAGATGTCAGGGTGATTCAAGTTCCCCATGAGAATGAGGGCCTGTGATTGAGAAACTTCAGCAGGTTGTTTGAAGAAAACCTCATCCATCTTGTCCTTCTGGTCTGACGGTCTACAGCAGACACCCGCCACAACATCAACCTTGTTGTTGACCCCTCTGATGCTAAGCAAGAGACTTGCATTTATTGTTAAAGATGGGCTGGCTCCCTTTAGGTACCTGTTTTTCA
>NW_005842413.1:1012286-1014821 GCF_000455745.1 Alligator sinensis | reverse complement strand
AAGAGGAAAGGAAGAATTGAGAGCTGGGAATATTTTTGTCAAGGTCTGATCTTTTTCAAGTAGTTGTTTGATGACCCTTCTTATAGATTCAGGTGTGAGATGGTAGGTAATAACCGAGGGTATGTAGATGATTTTCCATGATTTCTATTGCATGATATTTCATGCCTAATTAGCTTCTGGCACATAACCACTCAGGGATAATGTTTATTGCACAGGTCCTGCATTTATTCCTCTTTGTCACAGCCTTTGTTCTGTTCAACTCCAATTCTTTATCAGTAGCCATCTTAGCTTTGTCTTCCTAAACTCTACCTTTAAAGAAAAAAAAAAGTTGGAAGGGGAGGGAGGGTGACCTCAGCATTCCCTACAATTCCTACAGAAACTCCTCTGATTTCTGGCAGCTGAACTCCCAAGTTAGTGACTGTGTGGCTTTTTAAAACCTTTTACCTAAGAACAGTTTTGCCCTTTCATTTAAACCCAGCAGCAATCAAAGACAGGAAGCTACTCCTCAGGCCTAGTTACATGTTACACTTACTACATTCTAATTTTAATTGGTGTTAAAATTATCACATGTTCCAAGCAGCCGCACATTACTAGTTAATACCCCCTGTAATGAGCACTTTTCTAACTTGCCCTTAGACAGAGTGGCTAGGAGCCAAGTTGTTTCTGTGCCTGCCCAGCTCATCTACACTGAGGGTAGGTGGCCCAGATTGCAGGCTACTGGGGGATGGCAGGGTCCCGTCATACCTGCCTGCCCTTTCCTGCCCTGAGTCCTTGTTGCCCCCCACACCCCTAGATCTATCCCACTGCCACCTCCCCTGCTAGCCCAAATTGAGCTGACCACTGTCCTCCCATCCCCTGCACTTCTAGGGCTCCCTCCCTGCCCCTTGGGGCTCCCCCTTTGCCCCCCCCTGCCTCACAGCTCACCCTCACCCCCTGGTTTACTTGCACTGGCACAGAGGAAAAGGCAGGGAAAAGGAACCTGCCTGCATGGCCACTGTTGAGCCACTACTGCTCTCCAGGCTCAACTCAGCCCAGAGAGCAGCAGCGGCAGTGGTGATGGGAATATTCATCTTCCCTGTTTGCTCCACCAGACAGTGTCACAAGCTAAGGTAAGTCAGGAGCTGCTGGAGGCATGCAGGGGTAACACAGCATGCAGCTGGGGGAGAGGGGCAGGCGGGCCCAATCTGGCTGGTGGGTGAGTGTGTAGCATGGCATGGCACCCGTAATCTGGGTGGTGGGCAGCACCCAATCCAGGGCCTGGCAGGGGAAAAGCTAGGCAGCACCCTCTCACCCTGTATCAGGCCTGCCATGCTGTATACCTTCCCCCCACTGGCCCAGATCAAACTTGCCATGCTGAACTGCACCACCCACCCCCACCAACCGAGATCAGCCCCACCCCACATCACACTCCTGCATAACAACACCCTTATACTCACAAGACACAAGCCCCACAAGAGTTAGCAAACTACAAAATCAAATCAGCTACCAGTAGTATTGAGTTATTTCTGCTTCCTCATTTTAATCTCCTCTCCAATCAAAGAAGAATATTTAGTGGAGAGAATAATTAAGGAACCATCACCCAGAAAATCATTGCTCCCAACAGACTAAAGGAGTTTGTTAAGCCAACACACAAACATTTGTAAAAAGTAACTGCATGCAACACAGAATAAAATACTCATTTTAGATTGTGGGATAGCTAACTTCATAGGTTTAATATTCATATTACATCTTCCTAAAATGTCAATGCATATTGTTTACATTTCATTGCACATTTTTATGGTACTATATGTTTCTAAGTGCAATTCTGTCTATTACATTTCTTAAGGTATTCAGGGAACATGCAATTTTTTGAAGTAATCATAACATTATATGTTATTTTATTTAAAGACAGAAGTACAAGCTGAAAGCATCTACTTTGTTATGAAGATGCATTCTGAATGCTCTTAAAATGACCGATTTGCAGAACCAGTCAAATATGAAAATTTGTTGAGATCCCATCTTAGCTAAGAGCACTAAAAATGTAATATTCCATAGAAATTTGCCAGAAATTCATACCTACTAATTAGAAAAACAACAGAATACCAAAAGAAACTGCTATCCAAAATCTGAGGCATAACTGTAATATGTACAATGAAAAACAAATATAAACTTTTTAACAATGCAACTGTGTGAACTGCATTTATGGTCTCGTGGTACTTTAATTTGCAAATATCATTGTACATCTGACAATGGATTTCAGCTTTTATGAAAAAGTTAGAGACACATTAATTCCAAGTAAAGCCTATAGATAGATTTATGGTAAAAATACACGATGCAGACTAATCCCATGTCTTACGCAGTTTCTATGTAATATTTCAACTTACTGTATTTACTCAAACATAAAAGATGATACTGAATACAAAGCAACCTTCAATAACCAGGTTCTATATATAGAAAATTTATCAATTTGTTATAATCTTTCAGGTATAGAATCTATTGGAGATTTGCCTTGTATTTATCCCCTAGCCACTGCTACAGCAGGGAAAATGACCGGGG
>NW_005842413.1:969613-1012255 GCF_000455745.1 Alligator sinensis | reverse complement strand
GAAAGGGCGGGGGGGGGGGGGGGGGGAGGTCAGTTAGCCCCCTTGTTTGCCCCAGAGCTTCTTTCCCCTGCCGTCCCTACCCCTCTTCCCCCTGCTTCCTGTCAGACCCTGCTCTCCCTGAGCACATGGAAGTGAGAGGCCAATCTGAAAACACTGACTTTATACTACAGGTACCCATAAACTGAATTCATCCAGCATTGATTAATTTTACCTTTTTTGGAACTGATGCAAGTTTTAGTTCAGGTACTCCATAAACATGCTTTTAAGCAGCAGTTTTGTACTGACTTACATATAGTACAAACTTTTTTTTTTTTTTAATTTTGTGTCTTGGGCCAAATCAGTTCTGAATTCTATCAACTGAGTAGAGCTCAATCGTTCAAGTTTGTGTACCACTACCACCAGCAAGTATCCTGCCTCCCAGACTCTTCAGCCTTTGGCTTCAGATATTCCCAAATACATGGCAGGCATCTTATGTGCAAGCCCTAAGCCTGGAGGTCTTCGAGTTAAGATGCCCCCTACTCTTGCTTGCCCCTCACCAAAAAGCTGAAGGAGTAAGCTAAAGGGGAAGACTGAGAACAATCCCCCATGGCCATAAATTGTGTAGCCAAGATCCTTGCAATTGGAGGCATGTGTAGACTTTTTCAGGGGTCAGCCTGCCCTCAGTGCAAGGGACAGGCCTTGACCCTCTAACTATACCCAGTCATTCAAGGTTGAGAAGAAGGGTATCTCCTCTGTCCGGTAAGGAAAACCACCTGAGCCAAAAGTCATCATCACGGTATCTCCCACAAAGCCAAAAGGCTCATGATTTACCATAAAGTTCACTGGGCTAGGC
Source organism: Alligator sinensis (assembly GCF_000455745.1). Lineage (NCBI taxonomy): Eukaryota > Metazoa > Chordata > Crocodylia > Alligatoridae > Alligator > Alligator sinensis. Next base: position 1,011,423 of record NW_005842413.1, on the reverse strand, counting down.
CTCAGCAGGATCAACAGCATTTCAAGCCACAATGACTCCATAGTTCAGCACTGTTCAGTATGTGTGCGTACTCCAGACATTCCTCACAAAGTATCCATGTGCTAATTAGGCTCCCTCTCGTGACTGGAGCTGGATGTTCTTGTCATGAATTCTGGGATCCTCCAAAAATTTATATGCAGATGAGACAACCTAGTCCAGCTCCACTTCATAGAGGTTGGGCCTATACTAATCATATGCAACATGCTGAGAGAAGGAACAACAATGGGATTCTGGGTAACATGCCTGGGGGTGCTGTTTGGTGATATTTACCAGACATTTAAAGCTGGTGAAGAAACAGAACTCATTGGACATAGGAAAGAAAGGCACAGCTCAGCTGTGGGAGTGAAGAAGTCAACATGTATTTAATGTAGTAGTTCACCATGACTTGACAAATAGTGATGAGGGAGACTGAGCACAATGGCTGCTACCAGGTATCTAATTCAGATGGGCTATACTGACCTATCCTTGTGGTAGGCGCCTGTCAGCATGTTTGCCCATATTGGGCCATATGTTTTATAATCATGCTCGGCATTGGCTGCATTTAGTCAACTTCATAATTGGTTTCCATTAATGAGCACATGCTGCTTTTGGCAGTAGTTTAATGACAGACAGTTTATTTAATGGGGTTTCCTTGTGAGTGTATCTGAATGTAACATGAGGGCCTTTTATTTCCCATGCTGATCGGGGGTAAGGTGGGGAAACCTCATCTTATATTTGAGTAAATACAGTAATGAATGCCTGTATAGAAATGAATAATAAAAAAAGCTGAAGCACTTAAGAAGAAGGTCATTTTGGGGGCTGCAGCAGCATAATTGGTGTGAAGACAGTTTACAGTGTTTGAACATTATAAAGTGTGAAAACATCTGTTATCTCCTCTTAGATGTCAAGCAGCTTCATAACATCATACACAATTAAATCTTATAAACATCACACTTCTTTTTTCTAACTATTTGTGTTTTGACTGTAGGCAATACAAGTCTTAACATCAGAGGTGTTCAATAAGCATTTATTAATGTCATTATGTATAAAGGGAAAAGGAATATGAACTTAAACCTTTGAAAAGTAACAGAAAGTCTGGAGATTTTCTCCACTTCATAAGATGTACTAATCAGCTTCCATATTCTGAAATACTAAAAGAGAACTATTCCTCTATTAACAATTTTAGTTACACAGAGAAATTTGACTATAATTTAATGAAAATTTTCTGGCACCAGGAGAATATATATATATATACCAGACACCTGATAGAACTACACATTCTTACGCAGTGTGGGACCATTTGTGCTTCAGGTTAGCCACTCCTGGTCTACCATGTTCTTAAAACTTTCCAAGTATAGAAAGTCCACAATTTCTGTGGGTAGCCTGGTTCAATGATTAACCATCCTCCTAGTGAGAAAGTTCTCCCTAAGATCCAAGATAAATTTCCATTGCTGCAATTTAAGACCATCATTCCTTGCCCTGTCACCTGCAGCCACAGACAACAGTCTACAGCATCCTCTTTGCAACTGTCTGTCCTTCAGGTGTTTGAAGAATGGTATCAAAACCACTCTCAAACTTCTTCTCACAAGTTCATAGTTTTTTCAGCCTTTCCTCATAAGTCATGTTTCGCAGACCTTGAATCATTATAATTGATTTCCACTAGTAGCATAACAATGGGGAGGCAATCAGGTACAAGCCCAGAGTGCTGCCTGGGGATGGAGGGGTGCACTTGAAGGAAGCCAGGTGGCTTCTCACCCTTATGTCCATGTCCCCAATCCTTCACTCTGCACCCACCCTGCAGCAACTCCGGTTCCCACAGCAGCAGTGCACAGTGCCCTGGGTGGTGGCTCTACATAGTGCAGGGGCAGTGTCTGAAGGTTCGCTGCTGTGGGGGAAGAAGTCACCTTTTTTGCAGCTAAAACCCAGTGTTTAAAGGGCCACTCAACACAGGTGGCAGGACTGAAAAAAGAGGGCAACATCTTCCCCCCACAGCAATGAACCTTGGGTCATTGCTCCTACATTGTGTTCCACACTGGTGAGGACACAGAACTGGACGGTAACACCTCTACTCTCCACTGGACTTTTTCTAACTTGACCTTGTTTTTCTTCAAGTGCAGTGCCCATAATTGGAAACAATACTCCAAAGAAAGCCTTACCAATGCTAAACAGAGCAGCAAAATTACTTCCTTTGATTCCTAACAAATGCTCCTATTAAGACAGCCAAGTATGCTATTGGCTTTTTCTTTGTCTTCTTTTGTAACACAAGTAGACTGTTGTCTCATATTTAGCTTACATCCCACTGCAACCCTAGGTCCTTTCTGCAGTACTGCAACCTATGCAGTCATTCTCCAGTCCTTACTGCATGCAATAACCTGTATATGCAATTGTTCCATCCCAAGTACAGGACTCTGCACTTGTCCTTTTTCCATTCTGTATCCAAAACCTCCGTTCTGCAACTTCACCCAGCTTGGCATCATTTGCAAATGTGTTAAATCTGCACTGAATCCATCTTCCAAATCATTAGTGAAGGTATTAAACAGTACCAGACCCAGGATATAAAAAACCTCTATATTATAATTAAACACATGCAACTGATAGAGACTCATGATCAAAAACCATTTAAGTGTTTTAGCAGTATGCAAGTGGCAGCCAGATAGCAAACCAATATATACTAGTTGAGCTCTTTTTTGTCTTCCAAGGAGCTAGCTGATTTACACGAGATCTACATGGCCCCACAAGTAGCTATCACCCATTTTGAAAAAGTTTACGAGGAAAAAAAGAAGTTGACAGAATAATGAGGAGGAATGAGACTGATAACATGGGAAGTATGAGATCTACTAGATATAGCAATGGACTGGAGAACAAATTTTTGGGTTCATTTTCACTGTCTGCTTTAAAGAAGCATATTTTGTCTTGTCTTCCCCCAATGCTATTCCCGCTACCACTTCTATACTGTTCTCAACTTCTGCCAAGAAGCATCTCTGCCTGCTCGTTCCTGCTGCATGTGTACCAAATGTGGAAATGATACAGTGAGACAAGCCTTAGGGTGCCTCCCAACTGCTCTCCAGTGTGCCACAGCCAGTAGGGAGGGGTGCCCACAGGGTAGCATTAATGCCTCCTTCAGGAGTTTGGCATGTGTGAAGCAGGAACCTGCTTCTTGGCAGTTCTCCTCAGAACACTGTAGAAAAGATAAAGACATATATGCATAGAGGTCCCAACAAGCTGGGCTCACACAGGTGGTTTCTTAGAGGACAAAGAAATAAGCTGCATTTGCTTCCCTCTTCCTGATTATGGAGATGGATGCATCTGGGTCATATTTATAAATGACATTTTTTTAAGCAATGTACTATATTTACATAGTCATTAAATGAAGGGAAGCTCACACAGTTCCCTGAATACATATTACATGTTGCAATACCATCTTATAAAAGATCACAGACATGCTAGGGCACTTAAGGAGTTAACTTCAATCCCTCACTAATGTTTATATATACATCTATACATTATTTGTATGTATATTCATGCATCATTGTCCTAGCTTTTAGCTAGAAATATTTGTGTTATTCATTCTGCCAAAAATGATTTCACAGTTTCAAACAGGTGTTAAAATAAAAAACATATTGCCAATTTAAAGTAGATAGGAGTTGGATCTTTTGCCAAACCAAAAAAGATCCTCAATCACAAAGAAGTAATAAAACGGTACTGTACCACCCACAAAGAAACAACAGGGCAAGATATACAATTGTGCTGTGAGTCTGCAGAAGAACGTATACCCATTGAGTCTCAAATACTTAGGTCTTGAACAGAGGTTGGCAAACTATTCCTAGAAAATAATACATTCAATCAATTCAGAACTCTCCACTGTAAATTGTCTTTAATAAGAAGATTACTAATAACTAAGAATTACATTAATTTGGCACCATATAAGATAATTAAAATCAAATAACAGTTTTCCATTTTATGAATTTGGCACAGTGACTCAAAGATCAAAAAGGTACAGTGACACAAAGACAAGTTTGCAAAGGTAGATATGAGATATAGTTAGGGTTAGGGTGAACCCCAGCCTACAAAAACTTGTGCTATATCTACCTACCTACTTTGGTTAGTATATTAGGGCATATGTAAACAAAACAGGGGCCCTACATTAAAGTGATGGGTTTTAAAAAACACCACTTCAATTTAAAGCTGATTAAACCCCTGTATCATGCACACACCCTGCTGACTTACCTGCCATTCTGGAGTTTTAGTTTGCTGCACCCCAAGGAGTTTTAGTTTGCTGAGCCCCGAGTCATTCAAGGCATATTATGCTGCCGAATTTCCTACAGTGGCTGGAATTAATGTGCAATACGCTGCCGAGGAATGCAAACACCGACACTATTAAAGCAGTGCAAAAGAATTTAGCCTGCTTTAAAAAGTGTCGTGCACACGCGCCTCTCGTTTTGTTTACACATGGCCTTAAGGTCCAAGTTTACCCTGTCTTCAAGTCAGATATGCGCAACTACTACATTTACCCAAATCCAAGATGAATTTGAATTTGAGACACTCCCCCCTCAAATTAGATTCTATACAAGAAAATGTTTATAAATCTGTTATAATTTTCCATGTATAGAATCTAATTATTGGAGGGCTATCTTAAATTCACCACTCCTACACTGGGGCAATCAGTGGGAGGGGAGGGGGACAAGTGGCATGACCTTTGCCCCCCCACCACTTACTGCCCCTGTCCCTTATGTCTGTGCTCCTTCCATAGTGTCTGAGCTCACTGCTGCCTGTGGCCTCTGCAGCTTCTGCCCCACACTGCTTCTCTCTATCCCCTCTACTTATGCCCCTCCTGCTCCTTCTGCATGCCTGCCACCCACAGCTTCTGTTTCCATTTCAGCCTATGCCTTACCTGTGTGCTCCCCATCGCCCCAGCCTCTGCCCCCATGTCTGCTTACCATCCAGTACTCATCTGGCCCAATTATGGCCCAGGGCACAGACCACAGGCTATCTCTAGCCCCAGCCTGGCCACACAGAAGTGATTGCTGAACTGACAGCTCTGAGATGCTGGAGCTGCTGCCACCATTGTCATTACTGCATGGCCAAGCCAGGGCTAGTGCTAACCTCTGCTCCATGCCCCAGGGCTGGAATGGGGCCAGAACCATGCCTGAGAGTAAGCAGAAGGGAAGGGGCATGGCAGAGGCTGCAGGAGACAGGCAACTGCTGTGGCTCTGATTGTGAACCCAGGTCAAGGTCAGAATCCAAGCTGAAGCAGCTGCCTGCCCCCCCCCCGCCTCATACTTGAATCCAAGATGAGTGTCCCCTGCCATGTTGGATGTGGATAAAAACCTCATTTACATCTGAGGCTGTGCCCAGCACAAATGCTTGGCTCACTTATGCATGTAGTAATCCAATAAGCTACATGCAAATATATGAAACATGCTGCAAACACTTATATTTCAAAATATATTTTCAAATATGTCTAATATTAAGTTAGTCAAGTGGTTAGCCATTCAGCACTAGTAGGGTTTTGGTCACTGGGTAGGAACACCCAAAAGAAGTGAGATTCAAAAGCTCATCTGCAGTCCTGGAGTTTGCAGCATGTCTCATGGGCAAGGCAGGAAATGGTCATAAATGTGGGAGGTCAAGGCCACAGGTGTATGGTGAACTATCCTGATGCACTTTATCCGGGCAGCAAAGAGAAGTCAGGGCAAAGTAGCCTAGTGGTTACCTGAACCCAGGGGAAACTGACTGTTCAGAACCTCAGAGCACACAGAGGGTACAGCATTTGTGCGCTGGAGAGAGTTTTACTTTGGGGTTCAGTGCGTCTCTGAGACCAATGCTGGGGTTGTCCATGATGAGCCTGGAAAAGCCCACCATGCAAGAGAGCTTATTTAAACAAGGAAACTACCTGCAGAGCTGGGGTGTACACTTGCCGTGCACCTGCTACTTTGTACACAGCCAGAGGCAGAGCACACCTAGCGTATAACAGGCACAAGGTGTTTGAAAGTACTTTGTCTTAAGCAGGTGATTAGTATGGGGTAGCCAGTGTGCTGTGAATACAATCTTTTGTTTATTGAGCCCTATCTTCTCTGTGTAGGCAATCTCAGGGTCTTGTTTTACCTATGAGCAATCTTTTAACATTGTTTTATCACTCGCAGAAAATTAATTAATTGAAAAATAGAAAAGCATACCCACAATCTTTATCAGTACTCAGAGTTCAGTCAACAAGGCCAACATAAAATATCTGTAGATAAGATAAGCATTGTGAGTAATGACAGGCAAAAAAAGCACACCAAATATCTCCCTATACTTCAGAGTTGTTATATCTGGGACTGCCACAAGAAGTAGCTTTTGAACTAGAAAACAGGCAACCATAGGCATTTTTTTCATTCTGCTGAGATTTATTAGCACATTACAGCAGTATGATTAGGAAGTGGGAGAGACTCCCACAGTTCTGGCTTTCAAAGCAGACAGGAGAACACATGTCATTCACATACATGCCCAAGCCTTTCTCGCTTTGCTCCCATGGCTCAGACAACAGCATTGCTCATAAATAGCTGTGAGCAGGGCAATTACATGCAAATGAGAATGCTGAGCAGGTTAGATTTGTTTATAGAGCAAGATACATATTTATTGTATAGTACATACTGCCTTGGTGTCTTAGGGTGGCATAGCCCCACTGAAGCACTGACCCTGTGAAGAATCACCATATAGTAAATCTCAAAGTGTATGCTTGTAAAATAAAGCGATTCTTGAATTCTGAATATGTTCCATGTCCCTTCCCAGTAGAATACACATAGTAAGCTTCCCTCTTCAGACACAAAAATAATATTACAAAATTTTGATTCACCCCCCCAGATGGCTTTCATTGTACCAAAATACTGGAAATTCTGGTCTCAGATGATTACTGGGAAGTGTTACCATCAGGGAGGCTGCCTTAGATGGAGAAAAATAGAAAATCAATACCTTGAGGTCCTACACAAAGGTACATTGCTCTTACATGGCAGTGAGATCACTTACAAAATATAGCAAGGACATCTGCTCATAATTCTGAGCAGATGCACTGGAAAATGTATGCCAGTGTTTTGTTTGCTTTGCCAGCTACGGCATCACATTGGTGGTTCATGTTCATTCTATGGTCTATCAAGACACCCGGGTCTCTTCCAGTTGTGGTGCTACTAAGTGTAGAATTGCTGAGCTTGCAAGCATGTTGTGGGTTGCTTCTCCCCAGGTGGAGCACCTTATACTTCTCAGTGTTGAACATCATCAGGTTTTGATCTGCCCACCTTGCGAGCCTGTCCAGATCAGATCTCCGCCATATTCAAGTCAGTTCACAGTCCCCCTGCATCCCAGGATGCTTTGCACCTCCCTGGCAAACCCTTCTAAAGGGACAGTGGGCTAGCTTTGGCCCAAGTTGTCTGCTCCAGTCAAGCACAGAGGCATGTTCTAGTGCCTCCTGGCTTCTGGCCTCGACTACTGCAGGCATGCAGCTGCATTTCCAGAATCAAAAGTGAATGTCTGTTCACTTTTTTTTTTTTCAGTTCAGTCTACACAGCCTTGGGCATTTTGACGGTCTGTACTTAACCCTTAAGTATAGGTGACCAAAAAAAAAAAATTTTTTTTCTTCAAGATTTTATTATATAATGGTGACAGTGTAATCCAGATTTAGACCCTACTACCATGATGCATGCTCTTGTAAGATCCAGGATGGATTATTGCAATTCAAGCCACACAAACTTTGGTGGTCACCTGGGGGGTTTCAGTAAGAGCACATCTCCCTAAATATCTGAAAAGGTAAGAAAGGCATCATTGCATTTTTCAATATACATAACATGGCATCTCTTTTTAAAACAAGGACTACAATAAAAACAAAGATAAACACAGTGATCAACTGAAGTATATATTCTTCATGAAGCTCCTGTCTAGAAGATCACCTCAACTGGTCTGCTGAATAATATCCAACACTGCATCTAAAAAATATTCCCTCATTTCATAGCGCAAAGAAACCAGCAAAGGCTGTCTACTTCAAAATGCTGCTTAGGTAATACTTTGGGAGGTATTTTGTTTCAGCAGATTACTATAAATGACACTTCCTTTATTGGAAGAATATGGCTGATATCATATCAAGCACAATTTCTTTTTGTCTTTCTTTCTTTGTTTTTTTTAAAACAAAACACAGAGGTGAATCCCACTATCTGATGCTTGGTATACCTGAACAGAATAAACAGCTAGGACACCACACATCAGAGTGGAGTTCACAAGTCTAGTAATGTCAAGTTAAATTTCCCCGCATCTATGCCTTTTCCCTTAATTATTTACCAGTGTTAAGTCTAGAACAACACAGAATTGAGCAACTAGAGGAAAAAAAGTGATCTCATACGACTAAATTCTGTGAATCAATTTACTCAAATAGAGCAGTCCTGTGACTACTGCACCACATGATTTAGAACTACAGAAGAATAAATATCCAGCGGCAATGTAGTCTTAGTAGTTAAAGGACAACATTTCTGTGACAAATGGATAAGCAGTGGAGGTTTTACTGGATTAATACACTTGTTTATCAAAATAAGTATACACAAATTATACAGAAAACACTACTAAGCAACTTGTAATATATATATTTTTAATTTCAGTGCCCACAATTCAAAGTATTAAATGCAACTTTGCAAGAATATATTTGTTATAGATCTAGTCTATATAAAATTATATTAACTAATTTTATTCAGCATTTTGCATAAGTAGATATGTAAAGTCTCTTGGAAAAAAGTTCTAAAACATTAAAGTTATATAATTTTATAACTGAAAGTAGTTGAATAGTAAGAAGGGCTGGGTGGAGGAGGGCTGTTAACCATACTAAAGTTTTGATTAATTTTTCAATCACACAGGACATAAAACACAGAAAAGCAACACTGGTAACTAAGAGTATATTTAGTCCGCCAATTAGAAGCCAAAGAGATTACATCATTAGTCTTCAAGAACAACACTATCAAATTATAAACTGACAACTAAAAGAGATTTCATTTCGCAGCCATATTTTTCTGACAGCCCTACCTGGGGCAATAGTTAAGGGAAAAGAGGGGGGGGAGGGAAGGGGGAGAGGTCTGAATGCCATTAGATGCAGAAGAAGCCCTTAGAGGCTCCCCTTATCTTTAAACCATGCTTCCATACAGCCCCTAAATTAGTTATTAGTGGCCACATCTACACGAGATGCTGACTGTGCAGTCATTACTGTGCAGTCATTTAGTACTTGTATAAGCAAGTACTAAATGACTGCATAGCATCTAGAGTCACTGCAGTTGCACCGAGGAACAGCTTTTTCATCATGACACTGACTGCGCAGTAGTATGCGACTCTTGCACAGTAGCGTCATGTCATGTTTCCTGCCATGTGACGCTACTATGCAGTAGTCAAGAGCTACTGCGCAGTCAGCATCTCATGTAGACGTGGCCAGTTTGTCCAAAACACCATGGAAATTCCAATATTCACTCACCAAAAGCTGAGTTCTGTGTAAGATTAAAAGAAATCCAATCCAATGAAAAAAAGGGAAATAGTAATAATATGAATAGATGATGATGATACACTAACACAGCCTGCGAAGCTTTGTATTGCGTGGAAAATTCCTTCCAGCCCCTTTATTATAATTGGCTAAACCCCTCAGAACTTCAGGAACCCTGGTACCTAGCTAAAGCTACCAAACAAATGGCAGAGGATATCAATGAAAAGGCTGCAGAAAATTCTGAATGGCTGCTAGCCCAGAAGAATTTCTCATAGCCCACCTGGACAGTCAAGAGCTATAGCAGTAAGGGGTAGGGAGCCATCAGATCTCAATGTTGTGGGAAAACTAGAGAGAAAGAAAATCGATAGGGCTAGGGACAGAAGTCACACACAACCCAGTTTAAACCAGCAATCAGAAACTGGTTTAAACCTGTAACAGAACAGAAGCTCAGTTCTGGGGGTTGCAAGTGGCGACCGCCCGCAGGTGCCGCTGGCAGTGGCGGCAGTGCCTTTTCGCAGGGGGTGCACCGCCATATTAAGGGGGTGCACATGCACCCCCTATGCATCACCAATGCCTACAAACTTAACAATATACTACATTATATACAGAATTGGATAGCCATCAGCCAGACTGAATGGTTCCAAAGGAAGCAGACGTATTTTCCTGTTCAGTCATGTTCTCTTAAGAATGACGGTGTAGCTTCAGTAAAGATATGGATGGATCCATGGCCATGGACTGTTTAGATTGGTCACCACGAGGCTGACATAAATGGAAAAATCTTTCTATTTAGTCCATGAACCAGATGTCCAGCTCAAAAAGGGTCATTTCTGGAGAGGGCTATCTTTTAATAACTTCACAGGATGCAAGAAGGAGTCAGTTTAGCTGCCTAAGGGCCCTGTTGCATGTTGCACTTTGAGCTGCTCAAATGTTGATCAGTGATAGTGCTAGCTCAAGTTTGGATCAGTCGCACCTTAAAGCTAAAACCCTTGATTATGCTCCACCTGCACATTTGTGACTTGTCACTAGAGGGCTGGTGAGCAGGGGCCTGACTAAGAGCTACAGCTTTGAGATGAGAGGGGTTTTGGGGGCGGGGGGGATGGAAGGGGCTGGGAATATGAAGTTGAGAGGTAGAGAGTTAATGGGATTCTCATTCTACTCCTGGCCATATCCATGCCCTCTGACCTGGCTAGTTGGCATACGCTCTGCAGGCTGTTTACACAGGGTTGCACCCCTGGGGGTGGGAGGGGCAGTTGGCTTGGTGCCAGAACTGCCCTCTGGGCACTAGAGTTCAAGGGGTGGAAAGTTTGTTGGGGGCGGGTGAGGGGTAGAAGACACTGCATCCCACAATGCTGGAGGACTTCAATTTGAGTGGCCACACATTTACCAAACAAATTGGGTAATGCAGATCAGAGATAAACTTCTCCTGGAGTGGCATAATTTTAAGCCACCAAAAGTGTGCTTAAAACTAGTTTCAGGTGTTACTGAGTGGACAATCCAGGGGTTAAGAGCTCCAGGAGCCACCTAAAATTAATGTGTAAGAAGACACTAAGTCAGAAACCTTTACAATGCAAGATGAATGTGGAAACAAGTGTCTCATTTTGCTCTGAGGCTGCTGGCAGCATTGCTCATTTTTCCACATCAGGAACCATTGCATTTACCACAGTAATGTTAAGGTATGTCTGAAAGTAGAGGTTCACATAATTCCCAAAGCATGGGAGAAGGTCCATGAACCACTTTTTCACTCTTTATTAAATGAGATTTTCAAGACAAAACAAATGAAAGAAAAATGCTGAAGCAAGTTGTAGTGGTCTTCTTCTTCTCCAAGGAAAACTGACCGACTCCCAGACTTGATGGATTATAGGAACCTGAGGTGTTACCAAGCACATGTGTTTTACTAATATACTTTTTTCATATAAAAGGGCACTTTAGTTGGTTTTTGGAATGGGCACAATCAAAAACATTTATTAAAAGTTTCTTGGGTCGCTTTAGCCTCTATCCAAAGATACTGGACCAAAGCTTCCTCTTCAGTCTGATTCATACCAGGGAGCTAATTTGTTTTACACTAAGCAGGGCAATTTTTTTTTAAATTATATTTTCTGGATACCAGAGAATCCTGCTCTTTTTTACATCACCTCTCACCTCAGTCAAAAACCATACTAACCTATTATCTAAACAGGTTAGTCCATCATAGAATTTCCTATGAAAGCTCATGCCTCTGAATGAGTTAGTCTGTCATATGCCACTCCACTCTGCCTTCTGCCAGACTTTAGTCCAAGACAGCTAACTACCTCTCTTTGTTACTTAAAATTAAAGCAACTTCATGTATGGCAAACATCATTTCCTCTCCTTTCCCTATGCCCCACATCTTTTTTCTGCAGTATGTAACATCTGACCCAGAATATAAACTCACTGGAGCAGGACTGTGGATATATTTTTCAATACCACCTGTGTTTAAGCCACCATCATCTCTTACCTGAGATGAATGATGATCTTTCCCTGAATACACTGTTCAAGCCCTGCACACACTGTGCAAGCACTGTATTATTGACAAATAATTAATACTAATGCTATGCCAAAAAAAAAAAAATCACATTTTATTGTAATCTTATTGTGATTTTCAGTAGCTTGAGAATTATAAACCAAAATACTTTGAAAATGCTGTGGTATTCCTAAATAGGAAATAACTCAAGCCGTATACCTTTTCTTTGTCCATATTAATAAAGCAGACCTAAAAGGTTAGAAATGTTTTCTGTAAACAGCATTACTGAGTCTTCCCATATTTTCTGATTATGTTTCTGAACCAGTGGCTGGCAGCACTGTGCCAGCAAATGACAGCTGGCCTATTGTTACAAACCATTCTGTACAACAAAACCCTAACACTTGGCATCAAGGAGTTAAAATGTGTGACCTGAATGACAGGTTTTGGATAATACCCTCAAAAGCTTTAAAGATCTGTTACTAGAGTGTAACACATTCTGATGTTCCATTTTGTGGCTCATTACAATACTGCAGAGTATTTACTTGTACGGCTATGCTTGTTTCCACTCAGACAATTTCTATCTTAATCCGAAAAAAAACCCCCTGCAACCCTACAGTACAGTACTGATAATAGTCAAGGATTGCAAAATATTATGGAAAAAATCCTTCACTCAAATCCAAACAATACTAGTCAGGAGCAGTATTCTGATCTCCCCATGTGTGACTATCTTACTGACCTCAGTAGGGGATCAGACTATTGAACCCGAGTAACAGCATAGGAATGCAAGGGGACAATTTTACTCTATATGCTTTGGGGCAGTATAGTCTAAGGTAGGAGATTTATCTCAGTTTTCCTTCTTTTGTCTGCATTTAGCTAGGTATCCTGTCTAATGCATCGGTAGTAAGATTTCATGGGTGTTAAAAAAAAAACTGAAAAGAAGAAGCCGGTCTTGAAAGAAACTTATAATGAATCTGAGGTTCTTTTATCTCTTTTTCAGCATACATCAATGAGTGTTTCATCTCTGTGGTGTCAAGCTGTATGCTAAGCTTTTTAAACATACTAACCAAGTACATGAACTCTTTTAAAATGTGCTAAGTTTGTGTTTACCTTCCCTTCAATTTTGCTTCATATTTTCTTCTCACTTAATTTATTAAACTTTTGTACAGTATAGGAAAGCAGGACTAACTAGTATCTAGTTACTCACAAATAGACTTTCCTGTTCTTGATTCTTCACCTTCATCTTGCATATTTCCAACACCTCCCCTGCAAAGCAAGGCCACCCTCTCAAAAAACAAAAAAAAACAAAAAAAAACCGAGAGAGAAACCTCAGCTTCTCATGTTTCCTCATAAACCCGTTCCTCCACCTCCCACAAGCTCTAGCAACTCCACTTTCCTCCTTGCTGACAGTCACAACTTGTCATATTTTCCACTCCAGAGTTTTCTTTTTTCTTTCTTTCTTTTTTGCTCTCAATGATGCTGTCAAAAGTCTTCCATTTTTTCCTCCACATCTCTCCCATCCATCTGTTACTGTTCACTTCCACTGTTAAAGCACTGGCCCAGGTTCTAATTAGCTGCTGCCTAGACTACTGCATCCTCCTACTCTCTGGCCTCCACACATCTTACCTCATTCCCCTCTAATGCATCCAAACTGGTACCAACCAAAAATTAACCTTTCCTGTCACTCTGTTCAAAGTCCTTCACTGGCTTCCCCTCCCCTTAAGCTTCAAATTTCATATCCTTGAGCAACACACTACAAAAGTAATATATTCAAGGAACCATGTCCTAATCAACGCATACTGATTTCTGAAAGCTTCTATGTCACACCATTTAAAACTTCTATTCTGCCCACATGTAGCTGAACAGTAGACTTGATAAAACACCTGGAGTATCCACCCCCCTCACCTACCCAGCCAAAAATAATGAATGTACAGTGAGGTTGGCCATAATGCTATTATGTCAGTCTAATAATACGTGATTAAACATGGCATTCTTGTATTACATACACTGAATTAGCTTTCAGAAGAACAAGTAAGTTCTTAAATTACTCACTGTTTCAGCACAAGATCTTGGAAACTCCTATTTTTAATTGTATGCACATACAAAAACACCATCCATTTGTTATTACTGTTTTTTATTTAGACTATAAACAATGAATAATTCTACCTGACCTTCTCCATGTTAAATTAACCCATACAATTCTCACAGCTGAAACACTAGAGTGAACAATATTTAGCTACCCAAGTGTTGCTAGCATACCTAATGCAAGGGTTATATTAGGAAATTAACTCCAAAAATCTCATTTTGGCATGCTGTATGCACAACATACCTAGTGTTTTAAATAATCTCCCATGCCCCATTGTACCTCGCTTGTATTACACAGCACAGACATGCCAGTTTGAGAGAATCATTGCTTTCCACCCAAAGATTGGGGTAATGGTATTATAACAAAATACAAAATATTAACAAAGGAAGAGGGAGTGTTAACTTCATATTACAAGGAGCTTCTAGGAATTTAAGAGATTTATGATACACTTGAAAATTTGTGATGGGCAGAACAGAGATAAAGTGTAGTTGCTATGAATTATCCACTCCAAAGGTTTTATTCACCACAAGAGATATGTAGTTTTCTGCACTGCAAAAGGTCATAGATCTGGCTTTCACACTAAGCTGGGTCACATAAGCTTTATTCCCTTTGTTCCATGGGAGCCTGCTGGAGACAGGCAAAAGAGCAAGAAAGAATAGTCTCCATTCTGCCATGGCACAGCTATCTGCTTGGTTCACTTAGCCAAAAACTACACTTTAAACAGCCGTGAGACCAATTTGTAGAATTTTCTAAACTAATTCAACTTAAATTCATTCACCAGTGTAAGAGCCTAGGGTAGACAAGTATAACAATTTTAACCTAGGACAAAACAGGTCTCTCCAGAGAAGGTCTGAAGACCTGCTATATTCTTAAGCTGTCCTGTACTCAGAAGCCATTGTTCAGGAAGCATGGAAAAGCCTTGCCCCGGGCAGGCCTTCTAACATTCTCTCTCTTGCCTTTCCTCACCTGAGGGTAGCCAGTTCTGAGCTTTCAGAAAATGAAGAAAGCTTAGTTTTTGGCTATGCTTTAGGAATATCTGGCACCTATACTGCTCTAGTTGAATCTCAACCTCCTGGCACTCCTGCATGGAAAGTCACTCAAGGCACTGTTTTCACTTCATTGTGATTTTTCAGCATTAGATAATGCACATAAATATTGTTGGTCACGGCCTTTCCCCCAATAAAGGCACATGGAAGATCTGAAAGACGACTATATGGATATGAAAAACAATATACATTGATGGGAAAACCCATATACATTGACAGGATCATTCATTCCAAGTTTTCTCAAGGAGAAGACAATGAAGCAGCAGAAGCAGAAGTCATCAACAGTGAGACATTGTGGAGAAGCAACCTCCACTATGATGCCCAATGTTTGCAAGGTGTCTAGCTCACAAAAATTAGGTTAGCCTGAAATCCTAGGGTAACACCAGAAGGAACTGAGGGACTGCAAAAGAATACCACTGAAGCAGTGTAAATATAAAATGCCAAAGGAAAGGGCATGTAACTGTTTCCCAAGTAAAAATCAGACACACAGTAGCAGTCTCTGTTACACCACAAAATTGTCTCCAACCATGGCATGCACATGCCAGACAGAGAGATCTCTCTCACAGGCACTTTCCCACGGGATAATAAAATGCTGTGCCAATTGAATACAAGCTTTGTTATCCAGAACATGTAAACATGCATTTTTTTTATTAAAGGAAGACGCATGTAAAATTTACAAGCATTTACATTTTAAAGACTTATTTGCTTTGTGGAATCATTTATTCTGAGTACAGAAAGGAAGCACACACTGGACTGTTTATCTTTACAACAACCCTATATGCTTATTTTCACTTTTTACTACAGTTTGATTCTTCAAAGTGCCCTTCCAGTGGACTTATAAGCTATTATTGTATATACAGATTTCCAATTACATGTCAAAATTTTTACCAAACTTGCCACATTGGTTCCTTTGGGGTTTTCCAGTTTAAATCCATGAATTCCTCACATTCATGATTGTGGGAAGGACACATAAGAATCAACCAGATCTGGAGATTTCATTTGGTAGGCCAATAATTAGTTTGGATGCAGGGATAGAACTAGATACAAGGCTAGGACTAGAAGTCTAAGTGAGCATGGAGGGGGAACATGTTTTGTATTTTTCACAGCTAGTGTATTTTGTGGTGAATAGCATCAGAAAAGAGTCCAGGAACTGAAGTAAAAAAAAATGCACATCATAAACCAGTGCTGTGCTTCTCCTGCCAGAATGACCAACTGTGCATGTTCATGTATGTGTGCACATATATACATGTATGTACATTACTCAAGAATATTTAATCCTAATGCAAATTGCTCATGGTAAAAGATGCCAAAAACTGAAAACAAGAATAAGGATCAGATCCCCAAAAGGGAAATATATTCTTAAAAGAAAACTTTGTAATTTATGTAAAACTGTTGCTTTGACTAAGCTATTGACAGGGAAAGACAGGTCTATAGCTCTTTATTATTATAGTGTGCCACTAGTTATCAGCTCTAGGGCTGTGTGTAGATGAAATGAGAGGCGTGTGTGCAAGACACTTTAAAGCAGGCTAAATGCTTTTGCACCACTTTAATAGTGTTGGTGTTTGCATGCCTTGGCAGTGTATTGCACATTAATTCCAGCCACTGTAGGAAATTCGGCAGCATAATGCACCTTAAATGACTTGGGGCACAGCAAACAAACTCCTTCAAGGAATTTTAGTTTGCTGTCCCTACAGCCTTGGAGCAAAGCACTGGGCTCTGTGCAGCACCATGGCTCTGCAGAAAGTCCTGCAGGCAGCCTGACAGCAGCCCAGGAAAGCAGCTCTGCCCAAGAAAAGCAGCGAGCTTGATCTTCCTGCCCCCCAACCCCCAGATCTTGCCTGCCTCAGCTGCAAGGGAGGCCAGTGCTTCCCTCCATGGCTGCAGTGCCCCCTGGGACCGCCCAATGGGTGGGTGCCACCGGGGGGGGGGCAACCACTGTCACAGAGGGAAGCACCAGTGTCCCCCCCACAGCCAAGGGACCACTCTGCCCACCAGCAGCTCACCCTCCCCTCCCTGCCGGAGAGGCAGGTAAGTCAGCGGGGTATGTCCACAACACAGGTTTTCTAAAACCCACCTCTTCAGTTTAGGGCCTCTATGTCATCTACACACGCCCATCGTTCCTCTTGTGAGATCTAGATATCACAGTCCTTTTGCCATTTTTAACCCTCTGTTCAGCATTTCACTGAAGTTTAAATGTCTAACACTTTGAAATTCAGTGAATGAAAAAGGGCAAAAAATGTTCAATGAATAATCAGCAGTGAATAACATCCAAAAAGCATTTGCACATTTCTCTCCTACTGAGAAAAATGTCTTAAATACCATTGGCTTTATTTACCCTGATGTTCTCATTACAGGGACTGACATAGCTGTTGATTGGGCATTTATTATGATGAGCTGGTACCAGGCTCCGCGAATTTCATAACTGGAAATGTGAATTTCATTTTTTCCTATCACACTACACAGTCCATCTTCTGTGCATTATACAGAGTACTAACTTACTGTACATATAGAACTGAAAGCATAAAACATGAATATTTAATAGGTATAACATTGTATATGCCTGTAGTTTCTTATAAAGGAAATTTACTGGATGGGAAGGAGGGAGTTGTTTGGTTAGTGTTTTTCTTTTTAAACCTGTGAGTCGATGGAACAGCACTAACATAATACATTACTACTGGACATTTATTTCTGATTTATCTAATATCACATCCAACAAATTCTGTCTGGTAGAAGGTGACTGGACTAACAATAAAACAGGATGACATCTCTTCAATGATCAGTATTACAGAATCCAACAAGAGCAACTGCTTCTAAAGTAAAAATGAATATATTTTCATATCTGTCTATGGAAAACACTTTACCTTGTATTTTAAATGAAATTTCACATCAGTTCCTGAAACCATTACATGCAGCTGTGCTCTTAGTATAATCATTATAGTCCTGCCATTGCTTATAAGAAGAAGAAATATATGCTGCAGTCAGGTAACATTCATAACAGAAGTAGAATTCCTGAAAAAACCTTGCTATTATTCATATTTTCATTCATAGTGCTTCACAACTAATGAAAGCAAATATTGCTGACATTAGACCTCAAGTAGAATTTAAATATACTTCTATATATAAACTAAATAATTATGACACATTAAGAAAGCCAAGTGTTGCATATTTGGAAGTAAATGATGCATCATATGAACGGTGATAGAGTCACATTTTTTGGCAATTCAACATGATATTAAGAGGCACAAAACTTCTATGACAAAGGTAAGTATACTGACACTTCACATAACAGAGCTGATGTTGAGTATATAACAGCTCAGCCAACCCAGTCTTCTAAATTTGCTAATCTGTAGCAATGAAATGAAGCATAAAAGAAAAACCCCATAAAACCTCAAAAGAAAATAGCAATTCAGTAACAAGCTTTTCTATGAACTCATGCATATTTATGAAATAGCCTAGAGTTTTTTTCACTTTTCTTCAAATGTCTCCTTAAAAAATTCTTCTCAAATATTAAGACATGCATTAAAAAATAAACTGTGCATATAAAAGAAGCCAAGAATGAAAGACATGCAGCTTTTAAGATAAGCATGCTTTCAATGTAAGCATCTGCACTCAGAGGAGCATTTACACAAATTAACATATTTTATCTACTGTAAGGAACATAAAGCTATTCAAATATGGAATATATTTTAATTTAAATTGGTAAGACAAAATCCTTAAGCACTGAAGCACTAGAGAGGACTCTCAATGTATTTTGGCCAAAGCCAATGAGTGGGTTTCCCAGTTTTGAAGAACCTAAATGATAATTAAAATAGAAGTTTTTGTTTTGTACTTTTCTCCAAAATTTCTCATTTTTGAAGAATACCAATCTCTCTTGTTACTATGATTTTAAGTATATGCAATCTCTGTGCAGCTGAACAGGGGGAAAAAAGAAGATTGCCACATAGTGTATCTGTTTCAAATGTAATTCTCACTTCTAAACAAGATAGCTAGCTTTTGTCACTATCACCCATTTTGGAGAGATATCCCAATAGACTGGCTGTATGCATTTGTAAACTACAATGCAGCAGGCAATTGCAAAGATGCGTCCAGTAGAAAAGGTCACAACATATTCAGTGTACCTTGTGCTACTTGTAGATGAACACCTGCTACAACTGCAGCTAGTCCTTCATTTACCAAACTTTGGTTTATGTTACTGCTAGGGTAACCATAGTATTACAATCATAAAAGAAACGGCTGCTCCCAAGACTACAGTTCAGTAAGGATTTCTCTTCATTGATCAACTTTAAATTAGGGATGGAAATACGAAGAGCGGTGAAATGAGAAAAAGGCCTGACTGGTTATACCATTCCTCAGAACGTGCCATGATGTATGTTTGTTTATTGAAATTTTGCAAGCACACTCACTTTCTTAGAAATATGCACTCTGCCCATTTAGCATCCTCCTAGTGCTCCTTGCCTCAAAGCAACCTCTGTGTCCTCCTCTAGAAGAAGAATCAACATATGAAATAAAACATTTCACAGAACAACTGATCCTTTTCTGACCTTACAGTCCTCATTCTCAAGGGAAAGCTACAAAACACCTTCAGAGGATGGGCCTGGGAACAAAAATTCATAACCTTACTAGAGGTTATGAATGAACTACGCACACAATGGCTTTATGATTCATTGCAATCTGATATCTTTGCTAATTTCTCTGCACTCCCCAGGTAAGAACTACCCTTTTCTTTCTGGA
Organism: Alligator sinensis; assembly: GCF_000455745.1. Lineage (NCBI taxonomy): Eukaryota > Metazoa > Chordata > Crocodylia > Alligatoridae > Alligator > Alligator sinensis. The sequence goes on along the minus strand of NW_005842413.1, from coordinate 991,588 downwards.
ACAGAAAGAATTTAATAGAAGCTCTTCCACTACTTAGGTTATCTATCCTACTGCCCTTTTCGTGTTTTGTAACCATTTCTGATAATGTATCTTTGCTCCTACTTTATAGCCTTCCTCCCTTCCTTTAAGAAAACTGCTTTCATTTACATATGGGATACTACATGTGCGTTTTTCTATCTGTAGAGAAAGGTTGTTAGCCATGTTAGGCTTTTTTCTATGTATTATTTAGCTCAAGCAGTGTCTGCTTCTCTCTCAGAGCAGAGGAAGGGAGCACTGTTCATAAAAGTTTGTCTAACATCTCTCTCAAACATACAGATGGTCCCAAAAAACAGGTGATCCCATATTACCAAAAAGTTTTTGCTTCTTTTATGGGATATCTTATTTTTAAATTTGAATTTCCTTTTGTCCTACCAAGAAGGCTCCTTGCAAAGTGAGCTCTGTAACACAACAAAGATCCCATTTCTGTCATTACAGAAATTAAATAGATAAAGTTAAAGTTGACAGTTTCCCCAAATGAACTACTTTCCTGTTAAACTGTATCTCCAGCACAGAACTGGAAATGTTTCCTATCTGAAATGTTCTTGTTTTAGCCCCTTCACATCCCACGTTCTTCCCTGTGGCTTCCATGTCTTCTTCTAGATACTGGGAGGAAATCCAGGTTTTCCCTAGAGATGAACTGGTTCAACGCTCTCTCTAGAACCTAACGTATGTGCAAAACCTTTCAGCAGATGAAAAAAGGGCCCATAATAATGTTTACACATAGATGTGATACATGTGTGTATGTACAATAAACTTTTCACTTGACTGAAAGCACTTTAAAAAGTCAATGTTTGTAACATGGGCAGATCCAGGGACAGGGGGGAAGGAGGGTCTCTGCAGTCCATGCGCAGTGACTTTTCTGAATCCACCACCTTGTTGACACAGCTCTGAAACCCAGGGGCTGAATGCCACCAGCACTCACCCCCACCTCCCCCAACCCTCTTGCCCACTACAGATTTTGGTAGGCATTCACCCCCTGACAAGCTAGTGAGCTCAGAAAACTCTGCAAAAGTGACATACAACTGAAGCAGGGTGCATGCCCACTACATCCCCTAGACCTCCCTGCATGTTAATGTGAATATGAAGTACATAGTAGGTACGGATGACATTCTAGAAGTTAGGTTTCTAATACAAACACAAGCTAAAATATTGACCTGCCCCAAAGTAGGTCAAATGTGTGACAAAGCTGCCACTACCAAAAGGACTAAAGCCCAAAGATTGGACCTAGGTAGAGGCCACAAAGATCAATGTCATATAAGTAAGCAAGAGTCTCTGGAAGATCCACTGTCAACAAAAGATGTGCTAAAAAATATTCAACCAGGGATACAGAGAGCATACCACATCACAAAGTACAAAGAGACAGCTTCTACTGCACTGAGGAAATTTGTTATCATACCATAAATATCATGAGACAGAGAGAGAGAGTGCAAGCAAGCGAGCACTTGGTGCATCAAAGGCATCACATGCTGCTTGGCTGGCACTGCATTTACCCATTATCACTATTTGTAATTCAGAAGTAATAAATGAGTGGAATGCAGCTCATAAAGAACATTAATATGATAAAATTTATGGCTTACATTAAAGTGTGTTTCTGCTCTGAAAAACAACCGTGTATAAAGCTCAAGTATTCTGCATTCTGTGTGTATTCCAAGTCATATTTGTTTACTTTATGATTATATATTTTAAATGATTTTCAGTTGCACAGATCACAAATCTATGCACATTCCAGAAAGTTTGGGGGTTTTTTCTTTGTTTTTAAATAAATGGGAGTATTAAATTAAAAACAACAGTACAACACAATAAATATTTTTCAACCATAAACACAGACAACTATTGCAGCTGCCAGTACAACAAAATCCTACTTACTCCCCTCTCCTACAGGAAGCCGAGAAGACCAGGTGAGACAGAAGGCAAGGTAGAGTTGCACCTTATAGACTAACTAAAGTATATTTGCTTTCCTAAGCAACACCTTATTGATCAGATTGTATGAAGGGACTGCAGGGACCAGAGCTTCTAAAGTGAAAGCAGTAATTTGAATACAAAGAACGGGAAAGAGGATAGCATCCAATCAAGTATGCTGTGGCTTTGGAAAGCTTATACTGATTCAGCTTATTTACAAGATGAAACACTGCCCTGCTTTCTGCCTGACTTAAGACTAACATGGCTAACAACCTCTCTCTGCTTAAGAACAGGCAAGGGCCTTGTTATCTGTCACCAAGACTAGAAAGCACACAGAACTGTGCTGGGGAGTATCTTCTAGGGCCTCTCAGCAAAAACACCCTGATTTTAACCCTTCCCATCTCCTGAAGGTGTCAAAACAAACTATTCTATCATCTGGGGAGAAGTATGGTCATTCTCTATGCAGGACACAAACAGCTTGGAGTTCTAAAGGTCAAAAATACTTTAACTTTAGCTAGAATTATATTAAATAGGTAGCAGTGTAAATAACAAAAGTGTGCTCATTTTTATTGCCGTTAACTCAAGAGAGAGTGAAAAGGTTCTTTACATTCATGTATTCCATTTGCAGAATTAGGCCTCATATGGATACTCAGTTTCTCCTGGGAGAGTTGCTGACCTCCCAGGAGAAATCAAAAATGTACAGAGGTTCAGACTTTCTCTCCCAGAGCAAAAATGGCTGCAGCAGAGCAAAAAATAACCTGGGAACAACCAGGGTTAAATCACTCTCAGTAGAGTTTCTCCTGGGAGACTGAATGTCTATATGTGTTTGGCTTCTCTCATCAGGGCGCACAGTACTTCAACAGCCTCCCCTGTACCCCAAGGAGACAGCAGCATGTCACTCACTGGAATCTGTTGCTCCAGCAGGGAACAGAATACCCCCCCTTCACAATCTCCACATGGTGCTGCAGGAAAATACAGGCTGACCAGGGACAGTCAGGGTCAACCAATCAGGACTGCCTTATCTATTACCATCATCTGTTGAGAGGCAGACTAAGGGAGACTGCAGAGCATGCTGACATGTGTGCACAGGCTCTGCCCCCCCACTGCACAGTGTCAACACTGCAAGCTCTCCACTTTTCAGGGCCTCAGCATTTGAATGTCTACACATACAGGTCTAGGTAAGTTTTTCTGCCAGGAGAACAAATTTAGGATGATTAGTAACTAAGTAATTTAGTAACCAAGGCTGCATACACACATTTAAATGACTTGGGAGAATTCTCCCAGGTTTGTTCTCCTGGTAAAAAAATTCATCCAGACCAGTATGTACAGATATTCATTGTCCCATGAGAAACTCTCCCAGAGAGGATTTAAACCTGACTGCTCCAAGGTTATTTTTCTCCTGAAGTGACCATTTTTACTCTGGGACAGAGCAGTGACTCTCCGAGGAGAAACGGAATGTTTGTACAAGGTCCAAATTCCACCTGCAAATGCAAATACTGTCCTGATATATACTTGGCTCACTTCCCTTGAGGCATAAGGTAGCAGCTATGTAACAGAGGATAATTTGGGCCACCAGAATCTTGTACAGTCATAGTGATTTGAAGCAAGCAAGAACACAAAATGACTTTAAACTTCTAGAGATGAAAGGTAGAAATATTTATATATTACTATGTTTTAAATGAGAAAATGTGAAATTTGGTTTTATACTCTGCCCTTTGCCATGGCACGGGAATGTTCGCAATCTGGAGAACATTGCGGCAAAATAAACATGCAAGTTTCACAAGGTCATTTGGAAGGTCACCATTCAGAGCACTATTGTTTTATAAACATTGCTGACTGCAAGTATGAGAGAGAGTAGGGTACTAATCCCTTTCTATAAACAAATTCTTGCCCATCTCAATCCAACCAAAAAACAGTATAAATGTATAATGGACAACATTAACATTTCAACATATCAGAAATGTTATAAAACAAATATTCAATAATTTATTTTTACAAGACTGATACTGTAGCAATGGGAAAGACACATTGTTTGGTACCCCCAGACAAAACTCAAAAGATATTTAGCAGAAAACATTCCTGAGGAAAGCATTTAGTCAAAAATCTTTGGACTACAGAACTTGATTCTTTTTTTTTTTTTTTATTTACACATACTGGCTGGCTTTGTGCTTGTAATAAAAGAAAGGGAGAGGAACAAATGACAAACCTAGCTTCCGAAGAAAAAGTTTTAACAATATTAGAGGCACAAATCATGCCTGATCTAGTGGGTTTTTTTTGTTTGCTCAAAGAATGACTTTACAAATAGTAAGACTTTTTGCTTCCCTTCTGGGAAAAGGAAAGTTCCTTATCTTTTGGGTTGCTTCCAACCCAAACTCATAAAAGTGGAATTATTTTTAATTAGTTAAATGTATCATTATTCTCCTTTATTCAGAGAAGACAAACAACAGATAGACAATCATGTAATGGAGGGGAGATGGACTAACCTAAGAGGTCTTTTGCATCTCCTGACTCTATGCACTTTAATATGAAAAATAATCAAATAGCAATAAGACACCTAATCCTAACACTGTTCTTTTCCCATTATTCTCTAGCAAAATGGGCAGAGAAGGAATGTGAGTGACTTGCCATTTACAGGATGCGAATTTCTTACCATAGGACTGAATACAGTAAGTGAGAGAAAGAAAGAAGGAAATAACTCAGCAGAGAGATGTGAACTGAGAACCTAACTTTTTCCTCTCTTTTTCCTCTTTTAAACTTTCTTTTATTGTTCAGTTTTGAAGGGAACATACAACACAAAATTATTTTAGAAATACAAACTATGTCTTGAAGACATACCAAAACATTTACTTTTCTTTTAATGCCACTTTAATTTCTGGTAAAATTCCAAAGCAAGGGTTTATATTTCATGATATTGTCAATTTTGCATAAAACTACTGGTACTACTCATAGCTTATATAGCCTCAGGGAGACTATTGATTTTTTCCCTCATAAATCTAAAAATGCTCTGTATCTTCCCAATGGACCCATTATATTTATTGGTGTCTACCCCAAAACAACAGTTCAAGGTTACAGCTATGAAAACATTTGGGTTTTAATTCACCATCCAAAAGGTCTAAAAGCCCATGGGTTTTTGTCTTGGAAACCAAACTTTGTCCAAGCTGCAAAACATTTTCCTCCTCTTATTATGTGAATTGGTACCAAAGGGCAAACTGTCTTCTTCTTATGGTACTCATAACCCCTTAACAGAATTTTAAGCAAAGTTTACCAGAAGGTGAAAAGTAAAGGGGGCTCTTCTTGACAGATAAGGCAATAATTATGATCATGTAATAGCAGCTATTGAACTACCCAAATACTTATGATAATCTCTGAATAGCTCAGTCAAAGTTCTAGTCCCTGAAGAGCTGTATTTTAGAGGACTAAAAAATAATGAATACCTTGAACAACTTCCCCTACAAGCTAGCTGATATGAAAGAAAGGGGTTCAAGCACAGAGGCCCAGCATTCAAAAATCATTCCATCTCCTGAATTTTCCAAAGGACAAATACCATATATAGAAAAGCTGCCAAAGATTGAAAAGAAATGTTTTATCAGTCCATGAAAATAGATGATGTTGCAATGACTAATCATACCACATAGTTTAGAAATGGGTGTTCATATCATTTGTAAATGCTCTACTACCAAATTTTCTATTGGTAAGATGGGATAAAAACAGCCTCTTCTAACAATCACTTTGAGTTGAGTCTTATTGCTAACATTTTTGAACTTCTGATTGGGTTTTTATCTTGGTTTTTTTAGCTTTGTTTTTAACTATGCCAGGTTTCATAATATCTATCCATAGTAACTAGCCTATGTTACTACCAGTAGGCTGAAAGATCAGGATTAGTTCTTACATGCTGTGACTCAAAAACTAGCTCTACACCACTCACTCTGCAAAGAAAGAAAAACTGCCCAAAGCATTTTCCCCTACTGATAACTTCTGTTGTCAAGACATTTTAAAATATAGCAGTCTTCATGCAAAATGTACCTTCTTTCAATGTTTTTCACTCAGTGACATCAGAGACACCCCTAGTTTTGTATATACTGAGAACAGAAACCTCTGCTTACTGTGCGATTACAGGAGGCAGATGCTGACTATATAATGTTTTCTGTTATACTTTAATGAATTAAATATGGAAGTTGCAGTGACTGGGTAGTACAGAAATTGCACCTAAAAATGCCTAAGGGACAGTTAACTTATATCTAGACAACTAAACAAATAGCAACACAGGGTCCAGGTTTACCTTATCATCCAGTTGCCTGAAGACTTCCTTTTTTGTTTTTAGTCAACCCTTGGTACAATAGGCAGTAGAAAATAAGTAATAAGCAAATCTCTCTCAGCGCCACTGAATTGAAAGGCTGGAACAAAAATGTTATATCCTTGGCTATGATCCATTTAGGTGGAAGTACTCTGATAGCTGGTCGGTTTTAAGGCTCATCATTATAAAAAGGATCTCTAAAGGGAAACCAGAGTCCATACTGGCACGTTGCTGAAATCAGCTGGAAACAGTAAGCTCACAGCAACAATCCAAAAAGAGGGAATATTTTTAATAGATAAAAACACCTTGGATTTCCTCCGTTTATAATGTTCTGCACTTTGTTTAATGATTATATCAAGTTAATGGAGTATGCTGTATACTGTACTTTTCCTTATCATCCATCACAATGCAGTAGCTATTATCATGTAATTATTGTATCAGAAGAATTATTATGAACCTTTCATGGTTTGCTGAGTGGCATTTTATATACATAGAAGGAGAAAAAAATACATACCTGTAAATACTACTGGATATATGCCATTAACTGTACATAGATTTTGTAGCCATTGCACAGTTATAGCAGTCTCTCAGTTTTCTAGCTTTCAAGATTTATTTAATAATACAAACCAAAAAAATATGTACTTTTCACTGCTTAGGAAACACATGCCATGCTACAAGGCAAGCTATCCTGTACTCGCACAAAAAATTAGCAGTTTGTAAAATGGACAGGAAAAAAACCCAAAACAAACTCTCTGCTTCAATCAGTTCCTATCAAAAGCCTGTTTTACTTGATTTGACACAGTCTGCATGTAAAAATGTGGAAAACATTAAAACTAAGGAAATAAATAGATAATTAAAATCTCTCAATATTTAACAATAAACACCCCCAACACAAATTACTAGTTCTGGGGATTGCGAAGAATAACAAACCCAGATGGAATCAAATGAACAAGATATGCTATTCTCAGGATTCAAACAAGTGGCCTCAGAATAAACAAGACGACCCAGGCATCCGCTCAAAATTTCAAATTGAGCCTACTATCTGAATAGAATTTTCTATTTTCCTTCTAGAGAAGGCAATTTCTTTCCGTACTTAAAAAAAAAAAGTATGCGAAGCAACAATTTTGTGGGTGATTGCTTTTATTAGACCAACAGGCTGCTTGGCTGGGATAGAATTAAAACAAGCTTTCAGGTATCATAGTCTTCTTTCTTGGGTCTCCTGAAGTACCTGAGGAAAGGTGATGCGATACCCAAAAGCTTGTTTAAGTCTATCCCAACCTCGTGGTCAGTCCAATAAAAACTATCACCCACAAAAATTCTTGCCTTACATATTTCCTGGATCACCATGGCAATGTCATTTCAACAGTACCATTAACAAATACAGTGTTTTTATAACTTTTTTTTCCTCTTTTATCATTAGGCAACAAGTACATACTTGCTTAATCCACTGAAGTGATATGGTACTAATGGTAAGTTTCAAGATGACCAGGTCAAACCTTTGTAAGGGATAATATGATATGAGAATGGGACTCTGCTTAGAAACTCTGTTTCACTATCCAAGGAGATATATGGTGATGGGGACAAAATTAAACAACAGAAAGCAAGAGGAAATTTGACGTTACCCTGACACCGATGTTCTACTGCATGTGACACGGGCTCCTAAGACTTGATCAGAGAGGCTCAGTTGCCCTACTAGGCTCCTTGAAGTAGATTTCTTTTTTAATTGATGAAAAAAAAATAGTAGTCTCGTGGCAAAATCAATGGTCATATAGAGAAGATTTTGCACATCTTCATAGTAAAGATACTTCAAGTATAGCTACACCACGGAAAAAAGGTGTTATAGCACATCAGTGTACCTGTGCAACCTCAACATTGCTAGAATGGGCAACAGCAGCAGCAAAGACATGATGACACAGGCTTTAGCACTGCCTGATAACCAGCTAACACATATGCTGCTGTGCATATTCACTGCTCTAGTTAACTGTGTTATTTTAATTACGCTCTAGCATGACTATGCTAGCAAAGTTTATAATTTCACCTTTGTTTTTCTGTGTAGACATACCCAAGTCCTCGCCTTTCCTGCATGGTTTGATGAGTAGTAAAACAGTCAACCACATCATCACCGGCTTCCAAACACCCTCTAGAAGAAATGTGGCAGTTTCTGCCTCAGAGCTCTCTACAAACTCACGTAGCAGTGACTGTATTACTCTGCTTTCACGTTTTCAAGGTCTTACTTGCAATTGGAAACAAATAAAAGTAGTTTTAAGTGACAGCTGCAATTTTGGGCAACAAGAATTCATTGTGGAGTATGTTCTAGTACAAAATACCACCAATAGATGCCCAATATATATCACTATTCAGTAGTGAGCCCTGATCTTGCAGAAGTGTTAAGAGGGAAAATGCAGTAACTCATGCTTATTCTCAGCGTTGTTTTATAATGAGAAAATTTTACAAATATAGGACTTCAATATGCTATTGTCTACAAACAAAGCATTTGGGGAAAAGCGGTTGTGTAGGAGACATGATGTTCAGTGAAGCTGGTAAATATTCCCCAGTGACTGGGCTGGAACATTGAAAGATATTTCATTTTTGCCTACATACAGATTACCTTTCCAGAGGTAAGGTAAAGGGCATTTCACTGCAATACTTCCCACTTTCTCTGTCTTTAGTGTTTACTGCAGTCTCAGAAGAATGTGTATGCATCTCATATGATCAGCATCAGGAAATAAAATGTTATTTAAATAAGAACTATTTAAATAAAGTTTATTTTTAAACTACTTCTTTTCAAAACTAGATTGCTTAATTTTTAAGGACTTTGGCTCTGTAAAGTACAAGGGTGCTCTCAGATGCATATACCCAAAACCCCAATTCACTTCCAAATTAGTGCTCTCTTAGAAGTATGAATTGCTCCATCTGGAAGTGATTAAGGTTCTGAGGATCTGCAGCATTAAGTAATTTAAACTTACTGAAGTGCTTCTTTTTAAAATAAGCTCTTCAATTTAAAAAATAAGAATAGTTAAAAAAATCCTAGTACAGCTGTTCAAGACACATGAACTACTTTATACATGTAATATAAAGAAAAAAAATCCCACAAGGAATTGTGTGACCTGCAGGCACAGCTGCACTGATCAGAAAGAACTTGAAGCCATTGCCCTTAAATGGTGTGTGTTAGTGTGTTGTGAGAAGGATCCTGGCACTACCTCCATCCATGACCACCCCTTTGATGCATTTCCTGTTTAAGTATTAATGTAGTTCTGCATAAAGAAACAGGAGAGACAGTGTAGTCACTTTTCACAGGGATTTGATTAATCACATACCTTAAACAATTAATACACACCTTCAAACATGTAAGTGATCATAATATGATGCAAGTAAGATACAAAGACATCAACCTTCTTGAACACCATCTGCCACACTAATCATGTAGTACTTATAACAGCAAAGCAGAGAGTGATATAACCTGGCTTTGCTTGATGGAAAGGCACTTCTGCCTTCTTTAAAAAAATCCTTTAGCTTTGCCTTTTTTATACACTAGTGCTGGCTGTCTTGAAATTTAATCATTCTTTACAATGGCCCATCACATTTTATCAGGTATTCTCCAAAGATAAAATGAAGGGCTTTCCTGCACCAAAGAACTTGCCCCCTACACAGCCAAGACAAATGGACAGTGACTTACAAGGCTGAGTTAGAGGACACAGGAAAAAAAAAATCCTGAAGTGGCTAGGCAGTAATAATAAAGTTTGATTATAAAGTTTCCTGAAAGGCTTACTGCAGGAAGGAGTTTTTCCAGAAGAGAAACAATCAGATTCTCAGTATTAACTGGCAATGCTCCATGGAGTCAAAGCAATATTAAGCTATACCATGCAAAAATCAGCCCTACATGAGTAGGTAGTGCATAAGCAGAGAAGCTCAGGAAGAAGGTGCATTATTCAGAGAAGATAACACACAAGAAGGCACAGAGCTGCATAAGGGAGACTTCACTGGTGAAGACAAGCAGCATGTGCAGGTCTGGCGAGGAGGACATAGAGATAAAAACAAATGGATTTGTATTATGGAGTTTCCAGCATGGGTGGTCAGCATTTAATGACTCCTTCACTAGTAAGTGTGTGCTGAATACTTCAAATTGTACTTCTAAGGGGAGGGGTACAACAAGCAGGTAGGAAATCCATAAAGTTGCGTTTCCTAGCTATGACCACTAACTGATGGTCCCTTTTCAGCGTGCAGTTCAGTGCTTATGGTCACCACACAAGCAGTTCTCTCTCACTTTCCCCACCTAACTCACCTCCATGACTTAGTGTTCAGTCAGTGAGTACGTCACTGGAGGGGAGTGAGCCTGGCTTTCAGGGCCCAGGACCTTCCAGGAATAAACTTCCTCCGCATCCCTCATGTGACTTCTTAAATCAGCCACCACTCGCCACATCCTTCAGGTTTGCTTTTAGTCATCCTAGTCCATCTCTCCTGCTCTCTGTCTGCTGGGCCTTTCCCAGTACCTAGCTTTCCTTATGCAGTTTAGGGCCCTTCTAATGAGCTCTCACTTGTCTCAGCCTTCCTTCTGTCCTGCTTGCCCTAACTGTGGTTCTCGTCCCATCCAGGCTTCCCCCAAATCTAACTCACAGCACCTGGATCTTGCCTTCTCCTACAGGAGCTCTGCTCCTTACTGATGGGTCCCTTCCCTGATACCTCTATAGACAGGACCTCTCCCTCTGTGGTGTGTCCCTTTTTTAAAGGGCTCTTCGTATTTTTCCTTTCCTTCTTCGTTACGGACCAAGGAGGGCATTATGCTAGCTACAACCTCTTCTCTCTTATAAGTGCTCTTCTGTTGACAAGCCATAGCTTTAAAGAAATTGCTTGGTACTCACTATACAGCATGATCTTGTATATTAAGTAACCAATTTTTTTAAATCTAGAGTACATATTTACATCTGGAATTATGTTGCTTTATTCTCAGGAGTTGTAAGCATCTGAAGTTCTTATTGATGTCAGTGATGGTACATTAGAAAATTCTGGCTACTATATTTTAGATTGGGGGGGTTGTTTGTTTTTGAACGGTGGGGTTTTTTGAAGTTGAAATGGTGACTTTAAAATTGCAATAGCAATCTAACATTGTTCAGGTTAAAGTGCTTTTATAATTTTTAGAGGGCTGGGTTTTATGTAAATGTGAAAGTCACTAATTTCTCCAGGGAACTAAGAAAATTAAAAGACATTTCTAACTTGGAGGAGCTGACATGCATCATCAGTTGTATTTTCAATTAATGTTCTGCCATGTTGACTCATTCACTCATTTTTAAACAATTTGCATGCAGGATGGTGTGTGATATGGAGGATAACCACAGGGAGAACTCAATGAAGGAGGCAGCAATCAAAGTTTGAACTCCAGCTGAAAAAAAGTCATGGCGCTTTCATTGGTTGGGTGACAGTAGCAGAAGTTCTCAGCAAATACAGAAAAAATATCAGATAATAGGACAGAGAAATATTTAAATGTTTTGCTGAACACAAGGTCTGAAATTTCTATTTGGGAATACAGATTTTTTTTCTTCATTTAACTCTATTTACATGCTTTTGTTTTTTTGAATGACAGCACGAAACAAGCCTGCCAACTTCAACAAAATCTTAACTGTTCAAGCTGTACCTGTGTCAAAGTTAACTAGGGATAGCACTGAGAAATTGATCCATTTGAAAAGTCATTTTATTAAAATATTTATACTTGTTTTAACCCAACTTAATGTACCCCAACTTAGTTTTCTATTTGCAATATTTAAACCATGAAAATAAATCCAGCTGTAATCAACTGTATGCTATTCTTTAAATTTCTCAGAAATTCTGAGGAGCAGTGTATATGGAAATTAATATAGCTAACATTTTAAAAGCAACTCAGCTGATTATAAAATACAGCCACAAAATAAGGAAAATCCTGCAAAAAACATTGGTTTCACACTTCCCACATAAGGAAGTGTTTACTAAAGTAAAAAGTATATCTTGTGTATAAGCTGAGTCAATGTCAAATAGAAACAGAAATTTCAGTAAATATTAGTTTAAACTCAGAGATGAACTATAAAATATGAAATCATGTGGGATTCTTCTATTTTATAATTCATATTTAAAAGCACTTTTTTTTTTTTACCAGCTGTTGTTGGGAAGTTGTCAGTTCATTTTTAAGTGAAAATGTCAAAGGCCTACAAAGCTATTATTGAATAAGACTGGGAAACGTATGACTACGAACACTCAAAAAGGAGCAGGGTGAGGGGGCTAGACACAGGGACATATGATTTTAAACAAACTTTTGGCCTGCCACATTCTTTGAATCACAGTCTAGCTGAGCTTTTAAAATTCTATAGTTATATCAGTGATTCAGAAATTTAGGACTAGACACAACTCAGCAAACTTTTGTCCCAAGACAACTGAGAACTTGAAGCTCTTACAGATGTAAATTTTCACTATATTTCCAGAGCTAAGTCTACAATCAAATATAAAGCAAATATGTTGGGGCATAATAAAGGCAACTTTACAAACAAAAACAACATCTATGTAAAATTTTACAAAAATACTTAGCACTCTTCACCTTCATGGAAAAGAAAACAAAAGCCTCTTTTACTTGAGCCAAAGTTTCCCAGAGTTGTCATAAACAGGAAAGGGTTTTTGTTGTTGTTTATTTTTGTTTTTATTCATTTTACTAGTCAGCATTAGTCTAATAAAAAATACATCATGCTCCTTTTGCAATTATATCACAAATCTCATGATACTTTATGTGAAGCCTCAGCTTCTGGAGAAAAGTGATTACATCAAAATCCTAGGTTTCCAGTAAAAAATGTATTAGTACTTTTTAAACCTCATAACCAGTTAGGGGACCTGATTTATGAGCTGTTTGCCATCAATAATAATGAATACTAGACCAAGGCACTGAAATCATTTAAGTCTAGTTTCTCGTACTTCTTCCAGAACGGATTGTATCTAAATACTGAAGACTGTTCCATGGATCAAACTCCTTCCCTGTAACAATCGCATCATATTCAAATGCCAGCTACATCAGTTGCTCACAAGGCAAAGCGCTATTAGGAAGATATGCAGTAAATTTTACTGTGTTTTAATTACATCTAAATGTAGTAAACATAGAAGGGGGTTTGGATCATTTTCCCTACCAGCACTTTGCAAGTGCTCTGAGGCCTATCAGTGCTACATGGCCTGCAACTTAAAAACACGAGACAAAAAAGAAGCACTCCAATAGCATGGCTGTACTAAAACAGAGCTTGCATGCGGTACCGGACTGGAGTATCTCTGCATGGAACTCCCTTGAACTGTACAAATGTACTCTTTGATGTCTGATGTTATGAAAGTGCTGACTACTTCAAATAATATTCCATGTCATAATTGAATGAAACAGGATTTTCCCCCAACAAATTCCATTTTAGCAACTGTAGCAAATACTTCTTTAAGTGAATTATTCAGTACCATGCCCCTTTTTGCAGTAAAAAAGACCACAAAGGGGTAGAATTGCATGCAATGTAGGAATAAGAAATCCCAACACCATGTGTCACTCCACTGAAACACATGAGCAAACACAGCAAACCACCTTTAGGGTGAGATTATGCATTAGAGTTAGCAAGTGCTAATTCTAAAGCATGTTATTTTGTGTTAAGGTTAACTAGCACTAGTGAGCAGTCACATGGCTGGGATTAATACCCTCTCTAATGTGAACTGCTAAGACCGGCCGCTAGAGGACTGGTAAGCAGGGGTGTGGCTAGGGGCTTCAAGTCTGCTCCATGCTCCATGCTCCATGCCCTGCTCACCAATGCTTTAGCCACAGAATAAGCCAGGGAGGAAAGGGGGAAGGACTTCTGTGACACTTGGATCACTTCCCCTGCCCCCAGCTCACCCTGTTGCCTCACCATTTGGATACCCCTTTCACCCTGCAACTGGACCCTCCATCCCTGGATTGCTGGCCTGCCATCCCAGTCAGCCCAGCAGCAGGGGGGGGTGGGGGGTTCCCTGCAGCCAATGCTGCCCCAACACACCCAGATCCAGCCCCTACCAGTCCCCCAAAACTGCCTAGCATCTTCTTGCCCCACCCACCCCTTTTCCCCTGTCTCCCCTTCTGTTGCAGGGCCTGACAAAGGTAGATCTGGGCATGCAGGGATGGCACCTCCATCACTCAAGCTGATTGGGGAGGCAAGGCAGTGATCTGGAGTGGAGGGGGCAATTAGGATGACAAGGGAATTATATCAGGGTGGAGGGGCCAATTTGGGGTCAGGCAGGCAATTTGTAGGGCAGAGAGCCAGCAGCCTAGCAGCTCCCCATCCACTCCTCTACTTCCCTTCACCCCTTTTCCCTCTCTCATCAATCACAAGTCATCATTCACCTCATCCCCATCCACCTGTTGCCCAGCAGTTTCCAGCTTTCAGTCCAGGGCCATGGAGTCCTGGATAATACCTAGCCCATCTGGGTGCAGTGCCTCCTAGGATATTGAAGGACTGCAAATTGGTCATTTTATCTCAGGTAAACATCCTGAAATTAATTTAATTCAAACTAGGAAGCACAGCTCAGAGATAATCCTTTCCCAAAATGGCATAACTTTAAGATGCCTAAAAGACTTAGCACTCGTTTATGAGCCTTTATGTGGCTGGCTTTACCTGGACAGGCTCAGCAAGTGGGCGGACGAGAATCTGATGGTATTCAACGCCGATAAATGCAAGGTTCTCCACCTTGGGAAGAAAAACCCACAGCATCCTTATAGGCTTGGCAGTGCTATGTTGGCTAGCACTATGGAAGAAAGAGACTTGGGGGTCATCATTGACCACAAGATGAACATGAGCCTGCAATGCGATGCTGCGGCTAGTAAAGCGATCCAAAATGCTGGCTTGCATCCATAGATGCTTCTCAAGCAAATCCCGGGACGTCATTCTCCCCCTGTACTCGGCCTTAGTGAGGCCGCAGCTGGAGTACTGCGTCCAGTTTTGGGCTCCACAATTCAAAAAGGACGTGGAGAAGCTTAAGAGAATCTAGAGAAGAGCCACGCGCATGATCAGAGGTCAGGGAAGCAGACCCTATGATGACAGGCGTGGAGCCATGGGGCTCTTTAGCCTGGAAAAGCACAGGCTCAGGGGTGATCTGATGGCCACCTATAAGTTTATCAGGGGTGACCACCAGTATCTGGGGGAACGTTTGTTCACCAGAGCACCCCAAGGGATGACGACTAGGTCGAATGGTCATAAACTACTGCAAGACCGTTTCAGGCTGGACATAAGGAAGAACTTCTTTACTGTCCGAGCCCCCAAGGTCTGGAACAGCCTGCCACCCAAGGTGGTTCAAGCGCCTACATTGAACACCTTCAAGAGCAAACTGGATGCTTATCTTGCTGGGATCCTATGACCCCAGCTGACTTCCTGCCCTTTGGGCAGGGGGCTGGACTCGATGATCTTCCGAGGTCCCTTCCAGCCCTAATGTCTATGAAATCTATGAAATATGAAATGTGTGATCATTCAAGTTTTAAGTGCTCTTGACATAATGTAAGGCCACCCTTGGAGAGTCAGGGATTTTAAAGAAAGGAAATTAGTAAGAAAAACTAAATTTTGCAAATAGTTTGAATTATTATCTCTTTGGGAGCTGCCATTTTCTGTCTGTTCACAAATGGAGTAATGGGCCAGGGCACTATGCAAGTACCAGTGGCAAAAGAAGCAAAATTTGGGCATTTTTACGCATGCTCTGGGGGTGGAGGGGTGCCAAGAACTAGAGAGGTTCCAAGAACCCTCTAACCCACAGTGTCTCCTGTATCAGTGTCCCCACACTTCAAAATGGTGGCAAGGGCACTTTAAAGCTTGTCTAACGAGCTTTAGTTAAAGAACGCCTGCTGCCATTTTGAAGCACAGGGATGCTAATACATAAGACACAGAGGCTGCTGGAGTGCACTAATTAGCTTGCTCCAGCAGACTTGACTAATCAAGTCTTCTGTGATGCACTGTAATTGTCAGTGCAGCCTCCCTGAACGTGTCCAAATCCTGGGCAGGCCAAATCCTGCTGGACAGTGCGTTTTGGGGTGGAAGAGTGTAGGGCTATGCAAAGTTCTGCCCAAGTTCCAAACAGGACAAGCACCAGCCATGGCCAGGGACTGTTATGGAGTTCTCAGCATAGGTATGTTGTCAGAAAGTAGACTCTGTAGGGTTAGGGGGCAATTCCAGCATTTTTCCTAATTGGGTGCCTGGGGCTGGTGCCCTTCTCATCCACCCCTAGTTCTGTTACTAGCAAATATACATCACTTATCTTTATTTTTTTTTTACTCTCTCAAATCCAGCATCATTTGCAGATTGCCCTCATACTTGAAAATCTGCTTATATACATTTATACAACACAACACGAAGGTGTAGATGCCTGCAAAGATAACTGCTTTTGATTTTTTTCTGGTAATAAGTTCTGATGCTAGAAACAGAGGCTATCCTCACTACAAGATGCTTCTAAGAGTGAAAGTAGAACTATCATTTCCATATCATATTTTTAACAAGGTGATTAGTTTAAAGCTACTCACTCACTTGTCACATAAAAAGGAAGAAACTTTTTTACTAACTCTTTACCCTAGTAATGTATTGCATTCTTTTTTTCCTCACTCTTAGATGGGTTTCACTAATCCATGAGCTGTTCATGGTCATCTGATTACCCTAAATGATCACCACCTGACCTCATCACACTTGTCATCATCTTTGCTTAGGTTCAGTTTTGGAATTTCTGTACCTTGAACACATTTTGTGTATAGTGATACATAGTAATTCATATCACCTTTAAAAGAATGCTGTCATACTAATGATAATACTTCAGTCTCAAAACAGTATAATTATTACTTCTGAAAAGAACACAAGCCCTCAAAAATCACTATAAATATTTTCTCCTTTGTTTTTAATGCTATTTACTTTCTGCATTTGACAGCACTAGGTATAGTTGTTTCTACTCTACAGCTAGCTTGCAGAATCAG
This sequence comes from Alligator sinensis, assembly GCF_000455745.1. Lineage (NCBI taxonomy): Eukaryota > Metazoa > Chordata > Crocodylia > Alligatoridae > Alligator > Alligator sinensis. Next base: position 974,402 of record NW_005842413.1, on the reverse strand, counting down.
GGCTTAAGCCAGTCAGCTGCCCTGCTGCTTATGACGCTCTTTCCCAGACAATAAAAAAGGGAAGAGGAAGGGCAAAAAAAATTTTTTTAAAAATGGGACTGTAGAACCAACAAGCATTGGTAGAAAGATTCAAGGGACATGCAGCTCCCCAAAACTACTTCAGCCTCTCTCATTAATTAAACAGTGACCATTTGACTGTTCAGAAAGAAACCAGATCTACCATCTACAACATTCTTAGATGTAAAAGGAAAAAAAGAGGCGGGGGACTTTGTGTGGGGGGAGGAAGTGGGGGTGGGGGGAAGACGAGGGCAGGAGGAGAATTATTGATAGTAACATAGATTATAATTGCATTTTAGCCTGCCTTCAGAAATGCAGGCCTTCTGGCAAATATTTTCAGTAACAAACATCTTCCAATACGTGTTTAGAGAACAGATACTACATGACACCTAGTGTGCATTTTAGCTAGTATCCGTTACCCCATTTTTCACATAGCATATGCCCCAAAACATGCACCTTGTCTCTGGAAGACAAAACGTAGAAAAAAATCAATTTCAGAATCATGGCTATCTGTGTGACAGAGTAAGTACTACAGGAAACATAGAGGCTGTGTCCAGATGAACATGTCTGCAGTGCCATACACCACACATTCACGTGTTCTCTGTGCTTCAAGGCAGCAGCAGGGGTGGGCGGGGTGACCCCGAGAGATCCTGGGGTAAAAAAAAAAAAAACCATGCAAAAAAGAAGCGGGCCAGAGACACAAGGGCAACATGCACCACCCAAAACCAGACCTTGGCCAGTCAGAGCCATGCTCCAGCTGCCTGCCCGGTTATGAGTGGCAGCATCGCCACAGCTGCAGCTCCCCAAGGCACCCCAGGACCCCAGGTAAGGCTGCCGGGGCAAGCACAGTTGCTGGCCCCAGCCTCCACTATCCCACCAAGGACAATCTCCATGTGCCAGAGGGCACGTGGCACAGGCATTCCCTGGGCACAAGTAGTAGCACCACAAGGTGCACCACTGCTTCTTGTCCATGGGGAAACAAATATCCACACTTGCATGGATGTGGCCAGAGTGTCCAGGAAGTCTGGCATGCCAGAATACAGTCTGGGTGAGTTAGCAGGAACTTCTTAGTGTGTCAAGACATCTATAAGACTGGGACCCTTGCAAGAGTAGTAGTAAGACTATTACTTCTTTACTATAAACACTTCTTTCATAATAAAGTATTGCTTTCATGTCACAAGCCTCATCACAAAATTACAGACTGCATGCAACAGCTCACTGACCCTGGGCCAGCTCAGTGGCTCTTCAGCCAAAAGCTACTGTATCACCAGCAGCTGCGAGAGGGTTAACTGGACTCTTCCGCTGATGCTCGCTGTCCCTGAGAGAAATGTCAGCCATTTTGGCAGCCATTTTAGCACAGGGTCTGCTTGCTGCTTTTCTTCTCTGCTGTTTTTATTCCAATGAAAAAAAAAATCAGCTTCCCTGCTTAAGACATTCACCCCAATTTTGGATGGCTGATTTGGAGGAGAAAAGGTGCATGTAGTTTGGGAGTAAATATGATATTTCACATTTGGGAGAAAATGAAGTTTTATATCAGTTTTCCTCCTTTATCTTCTAAAAAGTTGCTTTTTCAGTAAATACCTTATAGGACTTCTGAGGATAAAATTCTGTCTTTCCTAAAGCTCCTTTTGACCTTCTGATGGGAACTGTTGCACAAGTGTAAAATGTTGGTACTATTCATATTAATGCTTTCTTCTGTTGAAATGGCATAAATAATTCACTAGCAAAAGATAATTTATAATACTTGTGAGGAATTTGCTGCATCAAAAGTTCCTTCTGTAGATGCCAGGCAACTCAATGCTAGCTTATAAATTTACAAACTAATGCTAATCTCCTGTTTGTCAGTTTATCATTTTGGCATAGTCTAAGTTTGGTAAGTATGGTAAAAAAAAACAAGCAAATGTACTTAATAGCTGGGAAGATAAATCAGACTTACACAGGTAAACCTCATTACCTCATGGCTTAAATGGTAATTAAAGCAGGAAATAACTATGATATGACACACTGCATCAGTTGGCACAGAAAGTTATCCTTGATTAATGTTCAGCTTACTGACTAGATTGTAAACCACTCCAGAACAGCCAATGGCAACTGCAAAGAAAGCCTTGCTCAAAAGATCTGCAATTAATCAATATGAACTGCCCTAGATAAAAGCAGTCATCTATTAAACAAGAACACCATGCAACTCAAATACAAGTTTGGTTTAAAAGATAACAAAACTATTATGTTTTCAAACATAAAAGGTAAAGGGCATATTATATCTGTTACTTTTGGCATTAAGAGTTTTAGATTTGAAACTGTATAGGCATTTTATTACAAAATTCATTCGGACACAAAACGGAAGAATGGTCTAAACTTCCACATCTTCCTTCCAGTTCAAATAATTAATGGATATAAACATGATACTTTTCAGTCATTTGAAAAGGTTCAGACCAACTGAAAACCACACCAGAACAAAAAGAAAACCATTTTTATTGGGTAGTAATAAAATTCAGAGAAGAAAAGTAAGATTTTTTTTTTGTCATTAAACAGTAAGACTAGGGACAGACGTTACACACAAACTGATTTAAGTGATCAGTGAAGGCTGGCTGACAAGAGGGTGTGGGGAGGGAGGTGGGGGGAAGCAAGGCCAGTTGGGGATGCAGCGCAGTCTACAGGGAAGGGACTGCCCTGACCTCCACCCCAGGCAAACTCTGGCTGGGGTCTGGGTCCAGGGAGTAGGTGTTGAACACCCTTTCCCCCACTCAAACTTACTGCTAGCTGCAACGGTAGACTACAAATCCCAGAGGTACCCAGAAGCAGGAAGAGGAAGTGATGATCAACCCTGCAGAGTCCCGCTGCAGTGACTTTTGGACTGCAAATCCCAGAAACCTTGGGGGAAACAGGAAGAGGAAGCGAAAACACAACCCATGCTGACTACATGCCGGAGAACCATGCTCTAGTGTTCCACAGCTTCAGGCCTGAGCCACTGCAGGCATGTGGCTGCATTTCCTGCATCAAATGTCTGGTCACTTCTGTTTCAATTTAATCTCTGCAGTTTAGATTAACATGAAAAAATGAATCGATTCAGCCTTAGGCTTTTTGACTATCTGTACCTAGCCCAGAAGAGACTTTAGGAATGGCTGTTTGTAACAAGCAGAAATTAATCCTTTACAAAGTTTAACAAAACAAGACAAACATCTACATATTTGCTTGTGCAATGATTAACAAAAATAAAATGGCATCTTTCCCTTGGAAAATTCCCCTCTTCCCACAGTTAGAAAAATTATGGCATGTGTAAGTGGCATCAGTGTGCTGACATAACTGATCGCTTCTGATGTGAGAGGGAATGTAATAGTCTCTGGTAAGTTTTGCTTCTGAAATGGATGAAAAGATATTATGGAACTCCACCCTGATCTGTTTCAGACCACAAAAGATAAAAAGGAGGAACTGTGATGCCACACTTTGCTTCTAGTTCAGTATTCAGACAGATTGCAGTCCAGTGCACATCACAGCAGAAGCTCTCCTCTAGATCTGCTCCTCTTTTTGCAGCCCCAGTGGTACACTGTGTCCTCAGCTCTGAGTCCATCGGGGCAGAAGCATGGTATCTCCATTCCTGCAACCAAAAGTGACAGAAGGGGCTTGTTTCCCTTCTCAGCAACATGGGGAGGGGCTCCAATATTTATCCCTGGAACTGGGGGCACATGCAGACATTACCAATACCGGATCCGTGATCATGTGACAAAGTCGCATGATAGTAGATCAGAAACTGCTTATGCATGTTTGCCAGTGCAGGGAACTGCACTGGGAAAGCAATCTAAGTAACTTGGGATGGGGTAAGGGGTGGGCAGGTCAATGGATGGCAGCTAGAAGGTCTCACATGGTGGCAGATTTAGCAGGATTGGAGAAGTTGTGGGTCTATGGGGGGAGGGGTGTCCATCTGGAGATTGCAGGGGTGGGGGACGGGGCACAGGATTAAAAACAGCCTGGGAGGGGAGTAAGAGGAAGGGAAGGGGATAGGAAAAGCATAGCCCGAGGACTGGGGCAAGCTGCTGGGCTTTCCTGAGCCCGGGTCTGCAGTTCAACTAAGTACACATTTTCTGTTAGATCTGGCACGTTAGCCCCATCTACTTAATGCACCTTCTCAGGTGAATTAAGTTATATGAGGCCAGCTATTTTTGTCCAATCTGAAATCCCTGAATGTATGTATAGTTTAGCACTTAGAAATCAGACTTCATAAAAAAATAGGGTTGGAAGGGACCTCAGGAGCTCATGTAGTCCAACCCCCTGCTCATAACAGGATCATTCCAAACTACATAATCTCTGCCAAGACTTTGTCTATCTGGGTCTTAAAAACCTTCAATGATGGAGATTCCACAACCTCTCTGGGTAGCCTGTACTAGTGCTTTGCCATCCTTCTTGTGAGAAAGTTTATTCAAATATCTAACCTAAACTTCCCTTGCTTCAGCTTGAGACCATTGCTTCTTGTTCTGTCATCTGCCACCACTGAGAACAGTCTAGCTCCATCCTCTTTGGACCATTTGGACCAGGCTGAACTCCTCAACGAGTTCTTTGCCTCAGTGTTCCTAAGTGAGGGGCACGACAAGTCTCTCACTGGGGTTGTAGAGAGGCAGCAGCAAGGCACCAGACTTCCATGCGTAGACCCTGAGATGGTGCAGAGTCATTTGGAAGAACTGGATGCCTTTAAGTCGGCAGGCCCGGATGAGCTCCATCCGAGGGTGCTGAAGGCACT
>NW_005842413.1:968593-968815 GCF_000455745.1 Alligator sinensis | reverse complement strand
AAAAGCCAATGGCACTTTATCGTGCATCAGCAGATGCATGACGAATAGGTCCAAGGAGTTGATACTTCCCCCTAATCGGGCGCTGGTCAGACCGCAGTTGGAGTACTGCGTGCAATTCTGGGCGCCACAATTCAAGAGGGATGTGGATAACTTGGAGAGGGTCCAGAGAAGGGCCACTTGTATGGTTAAGGGCCTGCAGACCAAGCCCTACGAGGAGAGAGA
>NW_005842413.1:936297-968484 GCF_000455745.1 Alligator sinensis | reverse complement strand
TTTATTCACCAAGGCGCCCCCGGGGGTTACAAGAAATAATGGCCACAAGCTAGCAGAGAGCAGATTTAGACTGGACATTAGGAAGAACTTCTTCACAGTTCGAGTGGCCAAGGTCTGGAACGGGCTTCCAAGGGAGGTGGTGCTCTCCCCTACCCTGGGAGTCTTCAAGAGGAGGTTAGAAAGGCATCTAGCTGGGCCTGCCTATGCAGGGGGTTGGACTCGATGATCTATTGAGGTCCCTTCCGACCCTAACATCTATGAATCTATGAATCTACGAATCCTTCAGGTAGCTGAAGGCTGCTATTAAATCCCCTCTCAGTCTTATCTTCTCCAGACTAAATAAGCCCAGTTCCCTTAGCCCCTACTCTTAAGCCCTGTTACCCAGCCACCTAATCATTTTTGCTGCCCTTTGCTAGACTCTCTCCAATTTGTCTACATCCATTTTGTAATGGGGAGAGGGGACGGGGGGCTCCAAAACTGGATACGGAACTCCAGATATGGCCTCACCTGTGTTGAGTAGATGGATCTGCTGGTAACGCTTCTACTAATGAAGCACAGTATGCAGTTAGCCTTCCTCACAACAAAGGCACACTGTTGGCTCATATTCAGTTTATTGTCCACTGTAACCCCCAGGTCCTTTCCTGCAGAGCTGCTGCTTAGCCCGTTGATCTCCAGCCTGTACTGGTGCATAGGATGCCTCCCCTATTTAGTAAGGGACCCATGCTATTCCTGATCTTTCTGTTGTTGCTGACATTCTTGTAGAAAGCCTTCTGGTTACCCTTCACATTCCTTGCTAGCTGCAATTCTAATTGCCCTGTTGCCTTCCTGATTTCATCCCTGCATTCCCAAGCAATACTCTTATACTCCCCTCCCTAGTTGTTTGTCTATGTTCCCACTTCTTGTAAGCATCCTTTTTTTTGTTTTAGCTCACTGAGAGTTCCTAAACCAAGCCAAGATGGTCTGCCATACTTGTTAGTCTTCCTGTGCATTGGGATGGTTCATTCCTGTGCCCTCAGTAAGGTTTCTTTAAAAATACAACCAGCTCTCCTAGACTCCTTTCCTCCTCAGACTTGCCTCCCAGGGAATCCTACCCATTAGTTCCCTAAGCAAGTCGAAGTCTGCTTTTCTGAAGTCCAGGGCCCTTACTCTGGTGCTCTTCTTCCTCTGGATCCTGAACTCAATCATCTCATGGTTGCTGTTGCCCAAGTTACCATCCACTTCTACATTCCCCACCATTTCTTCCCTTTTTGTGAGCAACATGTCAAGAAGAGTATGGCCCCTAACTGGCCTCTTCAACACTTGCACTTAGATCAGCCTAACCTTAGTCTGCACAACCCCTGGGTAAACCAGATTTACTACACTTCTTTTCTCCTACCAGATCCACATACAGGTCTCTGCTGAAATGGTAGTGCTGAGTGCCCCCCAAACAATGGGCCCTGGTGTTAGCAGGCTATTGATATATATGAGGCAACTCACACAAATAGTCTTTGCAGGCATAGACGTAGACATATCCATCATAAAGTCATTGTTTATTAAAAGTTATCACATAGTGGTAAGTTACATATCACAGATGGGCCCTATACTTAGAATAGAAAGTAACTGTGATTCTGGTATTAATTGTCAACTGTGTTTTCAATGCTGATACCTACCCAAACATTCATTATAACAAGAAAGGCCACAAATGTAGCAGGAAAGGCCATAACAGACTGCATAATGGTTTCCATTTGAATCCAGTTTACAAATCAGTGACAACTTTTATCTTTTGGACGAAAGCTTTCCATGCTTGGCCTCAGCATGAAGCAGAATCTTTTTGAAAAGTCTGAGCATGGGGAGAGTAGAAAAAAAAGTGTTTGATTCCCATTTTAAATATATGATCCTTACAACCTCCTTTTGAACAGCCCTACAGTATAAAGGACTTATAAGTGAAATTTAGCATGAAAAATCTAGTATTGTGGAGGTATGTCTTGATCTACAGAAAAAGGCTTTTGCCTTTACACAGTTATTCATCTCTAAAAATTTACTGAGAAAGTGAAGTCCATCCCTTCCTACCCTCCCTTTTTTGTGGCTACATTTATAAAGTATGCACTTAAGGAAGGATTTACTGTACATACATGCATGGCTTACACAGCTATGATGAAAAACCTAGTCAAATATATTGCTACAAATCAGTCTAGACACCTAAAGACTGAGGAACAATCTCGAGCAGACTTTGTAGGACATGGCAGTTCTCAAAAAAGGATGGAATGCAGTTCAGGCCTTGGTCTTCTATACTTTATTAGCTGAAAAGGTCTTGACAAGCTCCACAGGACTTTAAATTGCACAAAAGCTGCAGAGCTACTGGAAGGCATTGGTATAAGAGTTATACTAGCAAAGGTGAGGGTGATGTAGGTAAATTAAAGCATACCATGCTCCTTAACTTTTGTTAAGATAAATACAGAATAATAGATTAAATCAACTCCTATACAGGAGACCAACACCTGATTTGTGAATTAAGTCCTCAATAGATTGGGCTTAATTGGGGGACATGCTATATGGTAGTCATCTATACAACCTAACCTGCCACAACTGTTGAAGATTTTATGAAGTTTCAAAATCTGAGGGAAAGGTCCAGTGGAGAGACCTTTGCTCTAGAATGAATTTAAAATGATTACCTTCAGGAAGGTCGTTTTCCAGATAAGGGAAAACATCCCTAAAGTTTCCCAGTTAAAACCTGACACCATAGAATATCATTGTTATCGTACTGAAAGTTCAATATTTATGATGGTAGTACAAGTGTGATGTGGTAGCTATGATGGTCCAGAAATTATTCAAGATGCAAGGATTTCTTAGGATGGTATCTTTTACTGGACCAACTCCATAGTTGGGATTGCTACACACGATTTTGAATGCAAGACATTCATCACTGTAACTTACCAGAAGAGCCAGGCACATGCTGGTCAGACCCAATTAAGAATGTCTTGCATTCAAAAGCTTGTCTAACTCTGCTACACAGTTGGTCCAATAAAAGATATCATCCCAAGAAATCCTTGCCTCTCACAATATTTATAATGGCATTTTAATCCTCAAAAATAATTGATACTTTAATAAGTACTTCACTGTTATTAAAATACAGTATCTGAAAACAAAGGCTATTGTTACATCAGACGAAAAAAGCAAGACACTTGAGCATACAACAGCACAAGTTAAGAGTGCAAGTTGTGTTAATCAGTGTATTATAATCAGGGATCCTGGTTTTCTTGTTTTAAAATCCCAATTTCTCGGATAAAAAATCCTAAATTCTCTGATTTAAAACCCTGCATTTTTCTGTGATTAAAATGAAATGCCACTATATATAGGTATCAGTTGAACACAATATTTTATTGATGTATCTACAATTTTAAAGCAATTTGGAAGTCTACCAGTGCCTCGATCATTATAATAAAATAAATTATAAATACATATTAATTGGAAAACCAGAACTCCCCATGCCCCCTTTGCTCACCAGAATGCAGGTCCAGCTTCTGCTGTCCCTCGCCCTCACTGCTTTGTGGTGCTGAGCAGCCCTGATATGCTGGTGCCCTGCCCCTGCCAATGCCAATGCAACTCACTCTCAACCCACAGCCCTCCAGCCCTGCTGCTGCCCCTCACTCCCAGACCACAGCAGCCCCCTGGCCCTGCTGGTGCCCCTTACGCCAACCCACAGCTCCCCACCCTCAGGCCCCAGCCCATCAGTATGTGAGAATGGGGGTGAGTGTGTGGAGAAGGGGGGTTGTGGGCACAGGCAAAATGTCAGGAGTGTGGGGAGAACTTTTGCCCACCCCTCCAGATTTCTGCACCCACAGCAGAGTGCAGGGCTGCTAGACCAGCTCTGGCAGGGAGCCGCATCTGCAGCCCAGCAGACAGAACCTGGCATGGGAGGGAGTGCCATGCCACCATGGCCACCAAGGTGAGGTGTGGAAGAGGTGACAGCACAAAGTTGTGCCCCCTGCTGTTGCTGGGTGGGCAGGGGGAATCTCATCTTGGTGGCCATGCCGGCATGGCACTCCCTCCTGTGCTTGGTCCTGCCCACTGAGCCATCAAGATGGCTCCTACCCGGATCTGGTCCAGCCTAGCTGCAGCCCCACACCCTGCTGTGGGGGGCATATGCCTTCTGTCCCCCCCACAATGCACCACCTGTGCCCCCCCTGGGCTCCCAATGCATTGCCTATGTCCCCCTCCCCGTTGCTTGTGTTCTTTCCCTCATAAACATTTCTGGAGGGAGATGCAGGAGCTGCTCTCCACCATACTGCCTGGCTGCCACGGGCATGTGTACATGTATGTGGTGCCCCATGTGTCCCACTCCCCCCAGGCCCAAGCATCCCCTGGCAGGCTGGAACTCTGCCAGTCTGCAAAGGGAAACCTGTGGTTTCCCAGGTTTTTCTCCTTTAAAGGGGAAATCCATTGTTTTCTCCTTAAAGGGGAAATCCATTGTTTTCTCCTTTAAAGGAGAAAGTCTGTATTTTTTTCCACGGCAAATGGAAAACCGAGATCCCTGCTTATAATACATTCTAACAGTAAGGCTTACTGCCTCAACAACAACAACATATTGTGTCAATTACACATTTTACCCACTGTATGTGTTAAACTAACTTCACTATTATCTTCACCTACTGCTCTAGCATCAGATTTAACTGTATATTTAGTTTCATGTTAATCTTCTGATCTTTTAATAGTCAAATACTGTTTTTCAGTCAAACAAAGTTTTACTACCCTAGACAAGAAGGGGAAAAAGGAAAAATGTTGTAGTTTGGTATGTGTTGAAATTAATAAGTTACAGCATCCATACTTAGATACACTCTCTTGTCCTCTGTTCCACAAAAGCTGATGTTAACAAACCAGTAGGGAAGAGAATTGTGGAGCATAAAATAAGAACTCATTGGCAATGAAACTGAAATTGTCTTTTTCAGAGACCTTGAAGCAAGACTAACTCCCTCCTGAATGTAGCAAGGATAATGAAGCAGTGCTTCAAATTTTCCTATCACCACACTTCACAAAGTAAAAGCAAGTAGGCAAGATGCCCAAGGTACTTTCATTTTGTAATAATGTGAATTGAGGAAAAAAAAGAAAAAATGACCAGTGGGAGAAATATGTATCCCCTAATTTTTTCCTTGGCTTGGACCAGGAAGAATCATAACCAAGAAAATCCAAACTAGAAAGCACAAGCCATTTACATCTCTTGTACAAGTTTTAACATTTTAGATTATTTCACCCAACACCCCACAAAAAATGCTGCAAACTACCCCTATTCTACCCTCTCCTCAACATGCCAGGCCAATACTGCTTCACGTGCAGATGATGTTTTATAGCACAGGGTTAAACACAGATTCGGCAGAGTATGAAAGGAACTATATAAGCACTGGATCCCAATTCCATGGGAACTCATTGCATATGCTAACATAAGGAAAGATGGGCAAAAGACCAAAAGCAAGATCAAAACAGCAACTCCCTACACCCAGCCTGTCCAGCCAGTGTGGGAGAGGCAGATGAAACACGCACTACAAAAGCCTCAGGGAGAGAAACTTTCACCATCCCAAACCTCACAGAACACACCCTGTCTCAAGTCAGACTTGATAGGGAGAGAAATATTTCCCTAAGTGCATAAAATACGTTATTACAAGAATGTTGGATCTCATTAGTAAAAGGTGCCAAGAACCCGCAGAGACTGATGGTACATCAGGAGGTACCTAGCACCTTAAAAGACTGGGCCCTTGCTGAATTTTAATGGCAAAACAACAGTAACCTGAATTTTGGTTAAGGAAGGTGTTTAAATGTTACTCTAAACATAATTTCAATATACCAACATTTACTGTCACTTCTTCATTCATCTTCTTTTTCAGATTGTGCAAGAAGAACAATCTGTAACTCAGGAAAACCACAATAAGGCAATTGCTCCTGGACATGGTTAGATAACTACTCCTTGCTCAATTACCACTTTCCCTCTTAAGTCTCTTTGAAATTTTTATACTGAAAGTTTCATAAAGTTAAAAGGCAACATTTTGGTCCACAGGTTAATGCTGCACCATTCTCCTGTAAAGATATTTCTAAGCTCCTTTGGTTTTTTTCCTCCTAGCAGAGTTCTATATCACATTAACTCTGGTTTATCTTGGCTGTGTTAACACTCATAGGACTCAAAACTAGCTAAGCAGTGATATGAAAGTAATATTCTGTCACTGGGGCGCACAGTGCATTAAACAGAAGCAACATTAAACAAAAATAACAACATTTTGACGTTCTCAACGTGCCAATCTTGCATTCAGTTCTCAAACACGGGCACCTTAAACCTAGATATTGAAATGCCTACTTAAGCTCTTCTCCACCTGCACGCCTCCCTCCACCTTTCCCCTAGATATCTAAATGATGATCTAGTGGATTGCTTTTCAGAGGTGTTGATCAAATGATGATCTAGTGGATTGCTTTTCAGAGGTTTTGCTCCCCCATAGCTTCCACTAAAACATGCTGAGAAAGCATGCTGTAAGCGCCAATTTAGAAGCGTAGATGCTTACAATTATTATTAGTCAGGTATGGATTTAAGCACCTAAGCTTTGAGCCATGACAGCTGAAAATTTCACCCTTTAATGTTAGTACTGAAAGTGCAATCACTTTCTACTGCAGTCACTTAAACAGAAAAAAAGATAAGATTTCAACAGATGTACCTCAAGTGTACCTGAAAAAGCAACCTTGTTGGAAAGCTTGCGGCTCTTTTGCAAGTGGGGAAAAAAGAGAAGAGAAGCAACAAGCAGTGTCATAAGACTTGCCAACCCTATCAAATAGTGTGTAAAGAACAGCAGGGAAGGATGTAAGTTCCCTTCTACTTTAACCACTGTCAAAAAGACAAGAATATATTCAGTGTGTGTAATAAAGTATTAGGGATAGACAGAGAAGAACAGACCTCAAAACAATGCTTCAAATTATCCTGATTGTATCTTGCAGGTGGAGAATTTGGAGTATTTAAATTGGTAACTGAATGCAGCTACAGAAGGCTCTGGGTATCACACTAACAGCACAAGATTTCAAGGGGTAACTTAAAAACAAGCCATTAACAAACAATTGTTTTCTAACATTTCTGTTGTCATTTGCTAATGCCAGAAAAAGAAAGAGTTGCCATCGTGTTGTTCCTTTTGTCTGTTAGGCACAGAGTATATCATTTCTGAGTCATTAATCTTTCCACTGTTTTATCCCCACAACAGACATATCTGGGTAAGCCCAGAGATAGAGAAAAAATTAATCACAACAATTAAACTTGTAAAAAAAAAATATTTAAATTGCAGTGGTTGCTATCCTCTCTAAAGAGAACTATTCATTCATATGTGTGAAAACTTGGATTCCCCTCTGTAAATATTTTCTTTATTTGAGTAATGCTCATGATCATATTATATTGTAATGATATGCACAGTATCAAAACAATATCTGCCAAACCAAAATATGTAACATATTAGTAAGCATATCATTATAAAAAGACAGGAAGAGGAGAAAGGTGGCTAGTTGCAGCATGCAATATTAATTCAACATAAGCATTGTCATTGCCAGGACCTAGAACATCACTAAAAAATGTCTTGTGAAAATGTAAACAGCTCTAAGCAGCTGAGAGTGGGTTTCCAAGTACAAAGTCTACCTGCATCACTTTGTTCAATAAGCTGCTACAGCCCCTGGTAGCATGATGTTTTTAACTGAATGCAAACTGAAGTTTCCTGGTCTTACGTGTCTCAAACAATCAGCAATATACCGCTCAACTACCCTTAATTAAATGGAATAGAAAAATATTTTTTTGTTAAAAATCCTTCTCTCCTCCAAACAGAGATGGTTTGTCCTACTATTTGTTAACTATTGTTGAATAATCCTAAAAATTATAGGACTATAAAATTAAAGCTCTAACAAAACTGACATAAACTTCAAAAATCACTTCCACTTCATTTAAGTTGCTTGCTTCAGTAAGTTTTATTGTTTCTCCAGTTTAGTTAATCTTCTGACATGTCAAGGTCACTGTTCCATTCAGAGGTATGTATGTGCAGCATGTAAGCAAATGAGAAACAGTGATGTAGGTAGCTCTAAACTTGTTCCCATTAGGGTGGAGAATTGAATGGTTGCCAAAAATTCTCCCTTACAAAGATAAAATGTAAATGTCCAACCTACAGTGAGAACCGGTCACTAGGGAATTTTTAGGAAGTTGATAAAAATTGCAAACATATCTTTAGTCACGTAGAAACTTGAAGTCTGAATACTTACGAGAACTGAGCAGAATTGTCAAAAAGGTATAGTAACAAAAGCCCTAGACTAGCTCACTAACCTCACATGTTGAGGTAAGGTCAATCAAAGAAGAGAAAAAGATAAAATCTTTTTGAGTACAGTATGAGTACAGTGTATCCCATTTGTTTTACATGAGGATTACTTTTTCCACACGTCCTCAGCAATATAAGAATAAACTGGCCAATCACTAGGGGCCACAAGAGTGCTATTAGCTTTTAAGCAAAACTTCTTTGTTTTCAAGGGTGGTTTCTGCTGGACATCAGAGAGAATGACGCAGCCCAGAGGTTTTGAGGATTAACAACATATTTTACTTCCCTTAGACAAAAAAGTTTTACCCGATCCATCTACTAACATGGAACTAAACAAGACTAATAATTTAAACAACTTGGCTTTGTAAAAACCTTTATAAAGGTTATGATTAGCCTGGCTGCTTCTAACTTCTTCAGTGAAACAGAAAATTATTTTTGAAAAGCTCTATAATTGAGCAAGCAAAAACTGATTTCTTCTTTTTTGCAACTTTTTTAGTTTAGATTGGCTTCTAAATGATTCGCCATAAATTGTAATTATGCCTTAGCAATAGTTCACAATAAACCAAGCATAATGGTCTATTCAGACTAAAAAAAAACAGGAGAATATAACATGACGACCCACACCAGGGAAGAAAAGAAAAAACTAACCCCACAGTTTAAAAAATTACCACAACGTTTCTTTTTTGGAATATTCCAAATATATGATGATTACAATGCCAAACTGCTACAGGAAAACAGGGCATTAAAATATATCACAATAGCTTTCCTTCATCTTTTTTCATTAAAAAAGAAACTATTTCCACTTTCAAACTTTATTATACAACTTCAGTTGCGCAGAGGGTGGATCCTGATTAGCCTGTTTGAACTCCCTGAATAAAAAGGTGAAATATTCAACACAGCAACATAGCAGAAGAATAGGACACCTGCAGATGCCTGCTATTCCATATGGGACTTTGTTTTTATTCAGAATCAGCCTCCAATGAATATCTTCAAACGTAGATGTACAATAGGATTTCACAATCCTTGGTTGCACAGAAACCTCACATTCTGAAGACTTGAGAAATGCATGCTGTTTCTTTCAGGATTAAACTTAAGCAACAAAGAGCCCTTGCCAGTTTTCACAAGCAACTATCACTTAAAAAGAGAGAAATATATTGTGTTGAGAACCCACAATGGACAGGGTAGAAGGGAGTGAATTATACGACAAGCTCACAATACTTATCATCAGGAAGATTAGTCATGAGTAGTGTTACAGTGTGCATGGTATAGGAAATGTTTACACAATCCATCTACTGACAGAACTAACCATTCTAAATCCTAAACTCAAGCTTTTGAAAGCCATGCTTCCTTCCAAAGTGAAACTGGTAATGTGTGTTATCTGTCTGATAACAGATGAAACTTGTCTAAGAAAAGTTTAAAATATATCATTCAAAAGTATGGTTTTCACACGTGGTAAATCATTACACACTATCTCTTCCTGTTGATTATAGCACATGATTTTGTCAAGTATTTACAAGTTAAAGCTTGGAGTGTTTAATCGTACTGTATGGCTTGTTATACAACACTATGTCTTAATTTTTTATTGGATCACAAGGCAAGTTTAGACTGGCTCTTGGAACTGGGAAAGAATTGCAATCAACCATTTCTCAACACCTGATGGGAGAGAGGCATGTGGAATACATTTTTAAAATATGTATGGTTTCATTGTCACTGCAAGAACACAGTTAATAAAAAGACTTTAAAGTTTCATATGGATTAAAAATGTAACAATAGTCTGAAAGTGTGCACCTCTGATCACACTACAGAGACAAAAGAACTGACAATTATATTCACTGTGTATATTAACGTGTCTCAGCTAAGATGATGAAAAAGAAACCCTCTCTTCATTGACTCTGAGCTACTGGTGTAGGAGTGGACTGTTTGAATTAATTTTACTTCAGGTGAGATTGTGTAAGAGAATATTTCCTAATCATCCATAGTTCTTTTCCCCGATGACACAGATGATTTTAATAGGGGACAGGTACATGCTTTTCTTTTTGTATAAAACCGTAGGTCAAGTTTTGACCTTACTAATCTTCAACACTCATCTAAATTAACTTGATCTTGCAGAATGCTCAGATTTAGACTCAACTGTGTTGTTCAGACTCGTTTAATTCAGTAAGGAACTGCTCCCTGGGGCACCAAATGAAAGGAAGTAGGAGGAGAAAGCATAGGAAGGGAAACCCCAAGATGAGGAAGATATATGTGCATATGCTTGGACAGAGAACACCAAAGAAGAAAGGAGACAAGAGAGAAGGTCAAGAGAAAGGGAAAGACCCTTAAAAAGGTGAGGGATGAGAGGGGATAAAAGCGGTAGAATGTTTTTTCAGCCTACATTAAAATGAAAAATCAAGCAAAACACCAGCCAGTAGCTTTTTTCAGCAACCAGAATTATCAACAGGGAAAAAGAACACATAAAAGTAACTGAAGGCCAAAGGGAGGACTGAGACAAAACCGAACACAGTACTCCAGGTGTGGCCTCACCAGTGCAGAATAGAGGGGACTAATCACTTCCCTTGATCTGCTGGCAACACTCCTACTAATAAAGCACAGTCTGCCATTAGCCTTCTTGGCAACAGGGGCACACTATTGACTCATATTCAGCTTATTGTCTAATGTAACCCCCAAGTCCTTTTCTGCAGAGCTGCTGCCCAGCCAGTCAGCCCCCAGCCTGTACCGGTGCATGGGATTGTTCAATGCTAAGTGCAGGACTTTGCACTTGGTCTTGTTGAAACTTATGAGATTTCCTTTGGTCCACTCCTCCAATTTGTCTAGGTCACTCTGGATCCTAGCCCTACCCTCCAGTGTATCTAATACTACCGCCAGTTCAGTGTCATCCACAAACTTGCTTAGGGTACACACTCCATCCCATCTTCCAGATCATTAATGAAGACACTGAACAAAAGTGACCCCCGGACCAACCCCTGGGGCACTCTACTTGATACCGGCTGCCAACTAAACATCAAGCCATTAATCACTACTCATTGAGCCCAATGATCCAGCCAGTTTTTTTTTCCACCTTACAGGCCATTCATTCAACCCATACTTCCTCAGCTTGCTTGCAAGAATGCTGTGGAAGATGGTATCAAAAGCCTTGCTAAAGTCAAGGTATGTTATGTCCACTGCTTTCCCCACATCCACAGAGCCAGTCATCTCATCATAGAGAGGTTGGTCAAGCATGACTTGTAATTCATTCTGACTGTCCTGATCAATTTCTTCATCTCCAAATGCTTAGAAATAAATTCTTTGAGGACCTGCTCCATAATTTTTCCGAGGGACTGAGGTGAGGCTGAGAGGTCTGTAGTTTCCTGGAACCTCGATGTCCCAGGGATAGTGAGAGGAGGGGCTGGGAAGACCCACCTGCGGGGCTCGATGTGGGAACAAACTGGAAAAAAAAGAAAGAAATATGAAACAATCACTTACCTGCAGGAGGACCAACGCTAGAAGATCTGAAAGAAAAGCCCGCGTGGTTTACAAGCTGTGCCTTTATGCAACTAAGCCTGGCGGGTGACATCACAAGGACACACCAGCTGGCAGGGATAAAAACGGCTGTCGGCAGTAGGGAGGGGAGAGCCAGAGAGGAGGCAGAGGCTCTCTGTGCCAGTAGCAGGCAGGGCCGGCGCGAATTTGGAACACACGGGCGACGGGCAGCTGGGGAAGCACCAAGAGCTTCTCACGCTGAGGGCACTGAGATCTAGCCCCAGAAGGGGCGGAGTGCTGGGAGTGACTTCCCCCTAGGGCTGCCAAGGAGGTGTGTTGAGGGAAATGCCGAGCAGCGGCGCAACCAGGATGACAGCTCAAGGAAGAGGCTGAAGCCAACCTTGGGGAAACGAAGGTGTCCCCGCTTGACCGTTCGCAGGTACCAGGTCAGGGAGCTGGGCTAGGGATGGAGAGGAGAGAGGAAGCCTGCAGGACCAGAATCGGGGGAGCACTGCCAAGTTCAGGCAGGAGAGCTGGGAAAGCTGACCAGTAGTACACCGGATAGGAAGACCTTTTGGGTCCCTTCTTTTGGTTTCTTTTCTTCATTTTATTCCTTTACCCCTGCTCAACAGGAGCATCCTTGGACCCCAAGAAGAGAGCCAACTGGCTCAAGGGGATCTCAGGCTTAGAGTCCGGGCCAGCTAATTATCCTTCCTGTGACGTCTTGCCCCCTTTTGGCAACCCGGCCTGTCAGGGTGTGGCCCCTCCCCTCAACTCGTCTGCCACGACTTTGATGTTAAAACGTACTATGAGAGGGGTCTTCAGTAGAGATCTTTCCTGGGGGGGCCCTCCTGATGGATGGCAGTACTTAGGATCATAGGGCGCAATGTTCCACAGGGCTCTGCCTCCCCTACACCCTGTCCACTCGCCAGCCAGTTGGATACGTGTTGATGATGGTCTCTGGCCCCATAGGATGGCCAAGGGCCTGTCTACCTGGGTCCAGTCACTCTTCTTCCCCTCTCAGGGTTCATTTTATTTCAAAGAAAATATTCCCCTGCATAGGAGGGGGTTGCAGGGCTGCCTCCCTTATCCCTGCCCCCTCTAAGGGTCTCAGATGCCTCTTCCCTCTTACTGTACACAGGGAACTCCCCTGCTTCCTTGGTCTCAGCTTCTTCCGGGGGCTGTGGGGGTGCCCCTGCTTTGCCTCCTGTAGAAGGCTTAAACATCTCCCTAGTGCTGCCTGCGAGAGCCACGCAAGTTGGGTTGCTTCCTCCCCATGCCAGAGCCCACCTAAAGAGCTGCCGGCCCGCTCTCTCTCTCTCTCTCTGGCCCTCCCTCCCCCCCAGATCTGGCGGGGCTTTTAAACTTTCCTGCGGCGGCCGGTACGGCCACTGGGATTGGCTCAGCTGTTTCCCGTGCCGGAAACAGCGGATTAAACAGCCGGAGTAATGCCGGTTCGCACAGCTACAGCCGCGGGCGTGGCTCCTGCTCTGGCTGCCCTGAAGGAGGTCAGTTAGCCCTACCGGGGGCCTGCTCCTGGGGTATGTGGCCCGCGGGGTTCACTCTCTCCCCTTCAGGAGCTTGTGGCATTTCCTCACCGCCACACTTCTCCAAGGATAAAGAGAGATACGATAGGGCATGAGGAACATCTACACTGGAGAGGCAGCCATGTCAAGATCTGGCACCCCACCAGAGGTTGGTGTAAGGTCGGGGTGTAGGGGAGGTGGAGCCTCATGAACATCCTGCAAGCGAAGTGGTCATCCCTGAGGGGAACTTCAAGGCCAAACCCCACACTGATATAACATTCAAAGATGTGGCAGGCGAGTTCGGGGAAGGCCAGAGGGACAACCGAAGCCCACCTAGGGGAACCCACGATGCTAGAAAGCATACAGCCTCTACCGCCCGGACCAAGGCGGCAAGCGAGTGGGCATTCAAAGCCAGATGGGTGCACTCGTTCTTCTCTTTCTTAAAGATGGGCCCTATACTTGCCCTTTTCGAATCATCTGAAACCTCTCCCGATTGCCACAGGTTTTCAAAGATAATGGCCAGCAGCTCTGCAATCACATTGGCCAATTCCCTCAGCGTTCTTGGGTTCATTGAGTCTAGCCCCATAGACTTGTACATATCCAGCTTTTCCAAATGGTCTCTAACCTGTTCTTTCATCACTGAGGGCTGCTCACTCACTGCCCAAACCAGTGAGACGACTCCCAGGCTCCTACCCAGTGCAGTAGTCTGTGAGCTGACCTTGCCAGTGAAGACCAAGGTAAAAGAAGGCATTGAGTACTTCAGCCTTTTCCTCATCATCTGTTACTAGGTTGCCTCTCCCATTCAGTTAGGGGGACACACTTTCCCAAACCTTCCTCTTGTTGCTATCATACTTGTAGAAACCTTCCTTGTTACCCTTCATGACCCTTGCTAGCTGCAACTCCAATTGCACTTTGGCCTTCCTGACTTCACCCTTGCATGCCTGAGCAATATTCAATTGAAGGCAATACATTTATTTTCCATTGATCCATGTAAAATACAGATTACTTATTTTTACAAGCTATTTGAAAATATTAAAGGGAGTGATTTGACACAGCTATATCTAATGTGAATCTCTATTTATGTAAGATAATAAAAGTCCATATATGGAACAGGACTGGTAATTAGTTTGAGTCTTTTACTTAGAAATTTCTGGTTCAGATCCAACCTATGGCAGTAGTGATAGAAAGCTATTACTGCCAGGGTCCACAGAGGTGTTCAACATAGTGGTTAGAGCTGGGGGATGTTACCCATATCTGTAGTCAGGGGGCAAGCCAAAGTTAAACTGGGATTTACACACTGAGCTAGAGGGGCTACCAGAAGCAGATGTCAAGAAGCAAGCTGAAGCCAAACCAGGGTTCCAAAGTACAGGGATTGGGTACACAGGCAGGAATGCAGGAATAGGCATGAGAGAAGTCACATGGGTAAGAGCTACTGAAAGACTGAAGCCAGTTTGCTATGCAGCAGGGGCCAGGTGCTGTGAGAGGTCCTTAAAAGCAGCCCTTGAACCACTCATCGGACTGAGGCTCAGCTGCCCCTGCTTGGGGGTTGAGCATTGCAGACCTAGTTACCCTGCTGCAGTGCAGAGGCCTTACAATTACTTATAATTGTTCAATGGGTTATGTGAAATGAATTGGTGTTTTTAGTTCAGCTTTCACCGCATAAGTTTCCACCACATAAAAGTAATCTCCATTGCTGGAACTAATTCAGGATACCTCCTTCTCCTCCCTCCACAATTTTTAGAGAAAAAGTCCACAAACCAAAAGAGTTTTGAGGATGAATTATCCCTCTTTATATTAAGAATGGTCAATGCAGGTCAGTTTGAAAACACTATCAAGAAACACACTATATCCTGGCCCATCCATGTGAAATATTTCATGCATCTTTCATTTCCACGATTTAAAAAAAAAGATTCTTACACTGCACATCCTGCAATCCAAAAAGATTAAATCAATTCATGACTAACCACTGCTACTCATTGAATTTGTTCTGCTTTATTATTCATCAACATTAGGAGTCCTCCCAAGAGCTTTATTAAAAAACAATTTCTTATTTCATTTCATACCACAAACTGTAGATGTGATCATGGGCTATTCTCTGGCCATGCAAGCTAACTGTCCTTTTGAGGAATGCTCCATGCAGTTTTTCTTTGACCCATTGTTGAGTCTGAAGTCTGATGCCTGCTTCCTTACAATCCCTTAAATGTTCCACTGAAATAAAAAGTGCAGCAGCTTTCTCTACTTCTCCCATTGTTCATTCACTTATTCAAGTGATTTTTCATTTGATCTGGCAAGATTTTGACTTCCAAAATGGGTGGCTTCCAAATTTAGGGTTGGCAGATGCAATGGAGACCATTGTGCTAATACAGGCATTGCACATTGCAATGACCATCTTCTACTCTAGTCACGAGCACGTGGGAGAGACTGGGTGCATCTACACATTCATTAATGCGCTTTGGCTACTGCACATCAAATTTAGTACCTCTAATGTGAGATACTAACTAAATGTGCTTCAGGCTGTCTAATATGCAGTAGTGAAAACACCCAGTTTTTTAGTAACACCTAATGCGCAGTAGCCTAATTTTACTGTGCATTAGCATATTAGCATAGTTTTTGCCGTGACACTTTAATTTGCAATAAAATAGGTTACTTCACATTAAAGCCCACTGAGGCTATAATCCATTGGGAACACCTGAAATTTAGTATTGAGGTTAAAGCTGAAGTTTATTTTTTACTTGAACAAGGAATGAAGCAGAGGAATTTCAATCTGGGTCAAATCAGATATCAGTGCTAATCACCAGTTAGTGTTTATATGGAGCCAGGATAACCATGAAGCACAAAGGGGACACCCTAAAATGTGCATTTTATTGATGGAATACAGACAAAGGAATATTTTTGTTTAAAAACATTCATGTACAAGTCTATTAAATGTTCTGGTCGTTCCCTTAAAACCAAGCTTGGTTTTGCACACTTGTTTTATTTACTAAGGTCAAATGGCCATACCATTGCTACAGGAGGCTATTCAATGGAGAGATTTTTTTAAATCTCAAATATTTCTTGCTAATTACTTTATTTTATGTTCAATCTCCATGCTGGAAAAAAAATCAAACATTAATAAGATTAATTTGTTCCTAGGCACTTTTGTGTTAACTTCATTTCACATTCTCATGAATTAGTTCAATGAATTAATTTCAAAGTATTGTTCCCTATCATAAAAGTTTCTTCCTGTTTTTTGGAAACATTTCCACCCCATCCTCAAGAAGGAAATTTTAACATAGCCTACATATTGGTAATTCTCTATAAACAACATGATCTTTCATGCGAATGGAAGCAAATCACAAGAATCATAAAATGTTTTCAAAATGTAGTGCATTGCATTATTTTGCTATGCACCAGCTCTCCCATTTCTGCGTCATGTAGCATCAGTAGGGTCCCCATAGATCCCAGGGTAAAATTAAAAATTAATAAATTTGGAGCAAAAATCTACAGCCTAGATTAAAGACTAATTCTTTATCTCTGTTCATGGATAACTTAAAAGGTTTATTGGTCTTGACATTTTTGTAATGACCCAGTGTTTATAGCTCTTGGAGGCTGTGAAGTACTTGACAACATTCTTATTACAATCTTCCTTACCTACCTCCAACCCCTGCACGCCCCCCCTGCACACTCTTCTAATTTAACATGAATTGTCACCTAATCGCTTACTCATGAATTGCTGGCATTAAAGATTAGTACTAAAACTATTTCACAGCTAGGATTCAAAACTTTTAGATGGCATTTGCTACAAGCTGCAGCTGTTCATAAAACAGTAACCAATGAAATTATACCAGAATTATGGCGGGGGAGGGGAGAGGCTAGAGGAAGGAGTAGAAGTTTGTGGGTAAGAAAACCAATAGGATTTCAACGTCCTTTGTTTCACAACCCAGAAGGGACAGAAGCAAGTACAGCAAGTACATTTAAATGCCACACTTTTCAGTGTTATAATGCATTTGTTCATTGTCTTAATAGTCTGATTGGGAACAAACAGGCAGTTTCATCCAGAAAACAAACAAGAACCTGGGAGCTCTAAGGCAGTGTCTTTTCCATACTTGGTCTTCTTACCCCAACATCACTGTTGCATTTCACCATTACAGCTCCTTCTCTACACCTTAGACTCTCACTGATGTATATGTCACCTCCACTGAGTGAAAGCGTGACTTCAACAAAGAATAAATCTCCTAGCAATGGGCCAAAAGAGAGAAATATAGCAAGAAAACAATTAAGAGGGTCTAAGAAGTTGTAATTCAAATTAAGCTACTATTATTTAACTTACACCTTCTTTTGGCTCCTCATCATACAAATTGTACCAGCTTATAGACTCCTCTATTCATCAGTAAGTCAGCCTAAGCAGCTACAAAGTAGACTAATAAATGGAAAGTAATGCATCTTGCAGCACCTTCTGCACCACCTCTGCATGTAGCTGTAGGACTAAAGTGGTCCTCTGGTAGTACAGTACTTTTTGTGATTACCCCCAGACAGTATAAGAAGTACCGATGACCAGACCAGAGTAATGCTCATTTCCTGTAGATGCTATATTTTAAAGTTTTACTTTGTGACAATGCAACTTGAGACCATTCTGCAGCAGCCAATAAACAGTGAAAAAGTCAACATGATGTCAAGAATTTCATTTTCATGACTTTTGGTATGTGCAGACATTCTTCATATCCAACGAACAATCATGTGGCTTATTGTAGATTGGGAGTGGCTGGTGCACACATTTGCCCATACTGGGAGCTGCGGTGGGAACCTGACCTAAGAAAACTTCCATCTGGGGCTGGGGTGGTTTACAAGGTCTAAAAATAGCCTGGTTGGGTGAGGGGGAGAGGAATAAGGAGGAAGAGTGCAGCCCCAGGGCTGGGATAAGTGGCTGGGTTTTCCCAGTTCCAGGGCTGTGCTCCAAATGTGTAGAAGAGACATTTGGTAGGTTGGTCTAAATCATTCCCAGTCTAAGTTCACCTTCTTGGGTGAATTAATTTAGATCAGACCAGCCATTTTTGCCCTGATCTAACCTTTCCAAACATCTTTACGGAGCAGGAGTTTCATAGATTTCATAGACATTAGGGCTAGAAGGGACCTCGAACAATCATCGGGTCATAGTATCCCAGCAAGATAAGCATTCAATTTACTCTTGAAGGTGTTCAATGTAGGTGCTTGAACCACCTCCAATGGCAGGCTGTTCCAGACCTTGGGGGCTCGGACAATAAAGAAATTCTTCCTTATGTCCAGCCTGAAATGGTCTTGCAGTAGTGTGTAACCGTTTGACCTTGTCATCCCCTGGGGCGCTCTGGTGAACAAACGTTCCCCCAGATACTGGTGGTCACCCCTGATAAACTCATAGGTGGCCATCAGATCACACCTGAGCCTGCGCTTTTCCCGGCTAAAGAGCCCCATGGCTCTCAGCCTGTCATCGTAAGGTCTGTTTTCCTGACCTCTGATCATGCGTGTGGCTCTTCTCTGGACTCTCTCAAGGTTCTCCACGTCCTTTTTGAATTGTGGAGCCCAAAACTGGACGCAGTACTCCAGCTGCGGCCTCACCAAGGCCGAGTACAAGAGGAGAATGACGTCCCAGGATTTGCTTGAGAAGCATCTATGGATGCAAGCCAGCGTTTTGGTCGCTTTACTAGCCGCCGCATCGCATTGCAGGCTCATGTTCATCTTGTGGTCAGTGATGACTCCCAAGTCTCTTTCTTGTAGCACTGCCAAGCCTATGTGGATGCTGCAGGTTTTTCCTCCCAAGGTGGGGAGAGCATCTTCTGCAAAAGTGTCAGACTGTCTTCTGCAATGGAGCAGGGCACACAGGTGACAAGGCCTAGAAAATTCTCTGAATTCAGTGAGGCTCAGTCTAGTAATGTAATTGCCTCATGATGTCATTGCCTCATGACAACTCATCATGCTGTCATTGCCTGTCTTGTGTCTGATGATGTTTTGGGATTTGACTCATGATGGCTGACTGTCTGGCACTGACAATGCTGGAGTCTGCCCAAGTAATACCTCCTCAAAGCTTTTTCTCATACTGATTAGCAGTGTCTTCATTTTGCCTCTAAGCAATCAGTTTCATTGCCCAATTTTTCCTCTTCCTAAGAACTTGGAAACAGCCTTATAAAAATCTTATCTAATTGTTTTACTGCAAGCATAGTCCTATCCTAGTCAAATTCCCAAGAGTGTAATAGATAAAGTAGACAAGAATAGCCTGGACTCTAATATTTATACAACACATGCAGCATGCATGCATCCAACACGCAATATAGGTTTTCCATCCAGACCGATACAAAGCTACAGCAGCATGCTAGAGCAGGGCCTGCTTTCTGACAAGTGCAATGGACACAAGTCTATATTACCAGGCTGGGGGAGGACTAGTGCAGTGCCTCTTTCCTGCTCTGACCGCTAAGGCTGCAGGTAACTGCTCTATGTTATTATATTGCAAGGGGGGAAGGGGAGAGGATGGAAAAGCCAGGGAACCCTTGTAATGCTACAAGGCAGGTTTGTGCTGAGGCTCAAAGCACATGTCGGTGAAGGCAAATAAGGAGTGCACGGTGTATCCTATACAGTACACACTAACTAGAGAGCATATTATCAAGTTAACCTCCTTTCTTTCCACTCCTCACACTCCCTTTGATCCAGTTTGTTCTTTGCACTCTTTGCTTTCTCTTGTTCAAGTGAAACAGCAAGATGCTACTTTCCCAAACACTTAGGTGCCCTTGCATGAGTCCTGCTGAGGTGCAAATGCCAGAAAAACCAATTTGCTACCACTTGCTTCGAGCGCTACAACTATGCTTGCGAAGCCACACCAGCAATCTGATCTGCAGATCTACCCACATTAGATACCCAAACAAGATCAAATTGTGAGTTTCTATTTGTGCTGCACACTGGATTTTGATCTCAGACACTATGGTGCAAGTCCAGTCTGACTCCAATGAGGTCAATACGGAGGACTCTAAATTTACATCCATGCCACATTGACCTAATCCTAGTTAGGTTCATCTAAATGTAGTGTCTGCATGTACCCTATGTTAGTAACCTAAGCTGCGTTGTAGTTGCAGATACCTCCAGAAACAAGAGTGAGAACATCTGCAGATCATAATATGATTCAAACATCTTGTCAGTAGCATAAATGAAGTGCTGCTTGGGTCAGGGGAAGGGGAGAAAAGGCTGAAAAATAACCACTGTTGCAGCTGGCTGCACCACTGACCTGTGCACTGTTGCTGCCCAGGGCATGGAGTTGCCCTGTAAGGCCTCTGCATCTTATACTATTAAATATATACATAGATATGAATGTGAGTATGTTATAGAATAATAAAATAAATACATATAAAATTGATTCTTATTTTATGGCAGTGTACATATATTAGTATTTTTTTTATAAACGTGCCATATGATAAATTGAGAGATTTTTAACACAACTGACAAGCACCATGTAGTTACAGGGATATTAGAAAATACATATACTGAGATTATACCTGAAGAAATAAAAGCTGATACTGTTCATGGCAGACAGAATATTTCAAAACAAAGAAAAAACACTCAGTGGAAAGGTGATGTTTGTAAAGCACTAATGCTACCAGAAAGGTAGCAATCAAATAGCTATTTTAACATATATAAGAAAAAATGCCAATGAGACACCCGTCTCTGTATTCAGAGACATCACGTCTGAGACAATGGATTTCCTGCACACACCTCTAGTGAAGCAACAACTAGAAATACATGGTACAAAACTGATTAGTCAATCTTGCGTTAACCAAAGATTTGGTTCCCAGCTGAAATCCACCTTCCTTTTCGTGTATGACCTAAAAGCATCATGTCTAGCTGCACCTTTTTCCTGATGAACCAGACACCACTCTAGGAATCTGCTTGTACTGTCCTCTTTCCTGTGCTTTGGGTTAGTAAAAGCTTACTCATCCCCTACTTGATTTAGTTATGGTGGCCTTTCCCTGGGATGCCCTAAGGATCAAACTACTATTGCACATAGGTCATACTCCCTTACTCCCAGCATAACCAAATATTGAGTTCTATAATGGGATCCTCAAATAAATTCCCTTATAGCCATCTTCAACAGTTGTTGCACTAAGGCAGTCTTTGAGCTTTGAGATCTCTATTATACCATTTCCTTTTTCCTGGTGTAAAGAGGCTGGTTCAAATGAGACTTGTCCCCTAACTCAGAATTGGGATCCATGTTTACCTCGATGAGCCCTCTCTAAATAGATATTTAAAACATCAATTCTGTATAGCTTTTAAGTCAATAAAGCATCATAAGCCTAAAGATGGTGCAAAGAATAAATAAAACCAATTTTCACTGGGCTCATCGCAACTATATTGTTCCTTTCATTTTACTTTAAACCACTTAAAGGAAAATATCTGTGCCTTTATTTATTATCTATGCTCTGATTATTTCAGCTAACAGGTAATTTGTCATATTTTGTGGCTAAGAGCCTCAGAGGAAAAAAAAAGATGTTCTATATCTTATCCTGAAGCAAAAAAAAACTAGGCTAGACTGTTTTAAAAACTTACTAACTACAATAATGTCATTATTTTTAAACTGGTGAGATGCTCTGAAACTAATAACCTTGAGGGATGTTACAGTCCTAAACCCTTTCTCCTCACTTAGTGCTCCAACTCAAACCGCTAACCTGTGCCAATACGTTATAAAATCTAAATACAGGTTTGGGAGACGGGCTGCATATTTTCAGAGACTAAACCAGCATAAATCATGGAATGCCAACACACTCTGAGGTTAATGTTATGTTTTACTACAGTAAGCAATTTCTATCACCATTTAAATGAGACAAGCAAAATTCAGGCAGACAAAATCAGATGCAAAGATTAATTTTTCCAAGTATTGAGTGTAGGCTTCTGACTATCGAATAAACATAGTAGGGCAGGAGCGGCAGCAAGCACTGTAGGTAAAGTAACATACACACCTCCATTTCTAATCTCTTCCTTCCAGCTAAGCAACCATCAGAAATTTTCTGCTTCTTCCCTCTATATCGGATACTGATTTTTGTTTTTTCCTTTGAGCAAAAGCAGCAGAACCACTTCAGAATATAGAGAAAATAGAACACGTTTGTTTTTGGGCAGAAAAAAATCCAGGTCTACTGTTAAACTGTCTGGAGGTGCATAGATATAGTATGTCAGCTCTCACTGAAGCATCCCAATGCTGTTTAGTCAATTATGCAAAATATTTGGCTACATTAGAATAGTTTTTAAAACTGCACCTTGTAAATTAGAAAAAAAAGATTGATCAAATTTGTATTTTAATATATTTTACAACATTTTGCACATACAGCCTGTTTTTTAAATCATTCCAGTCCATTGTTCCATAGAACAAAGCACATCCTCTCCTTCCACAATGTACATAGGCCTCAAATAAAATAGACAGCTTTTAATTCTCCCTCAGTCACTGCGGCTCCTTGCAGACATAAAAAACCCCCAAAACCTGGCGCTTTAAACTTGACGTGTTCCGACACCAAGCCTTCCCAAGCACATTCCCAGGAGAGGCAGTGTGTTAGTTGGACTCAGCTCACCCAATGTCTGTATAGATCAGGTGCCTCAGTGGGGGTTTTATGGCATTTTTATCTAATAGCTGATTGACTCTACTTTAGATAAAAGCACCAAAACCCCCCACTGAAGCACCTAATCTATACAGATGCCATGGAGCCAGGCTGAAGTAACACACTGCTGCTTCCGGTAAAGCATTTTTTGGAGTTTGGGGGAGGAGGGGAACATCTGCAAGCAGTCTGCATGATTATGTACCCTAGCTATCCTTATTTAGTTCCTTTACTTTTTTAATTTTTGCTAGTTCCTACCAACCCCTTAAAAGATCCGCCAACCCAGCCCCCAAATTTCTCTTTCTGACATGCGTGCGATATTCCTGTATTCTAACCATATTAGGATCATAGGAAAGTAGGGTTCAAAGGGACATCATGAGGACCTCTAATCCAGTTCCCTGCTCAAGGCAGGATCATCCCTGACTAAACCATCCAAGTTCACAACTTCTCTGGGTATCTTATTCCAATATTTTACCATCCCCCATAGTCAGAAAGTTCCTCCTAATCTCCAACCTAAATTTCCTCTGCTGCATTTTGAGGCCATTGCTCCTAGTCCCATTACTTATGGCCACAGAAAATAGCCTACCACCATCCACTCTGCCTTCCGGGGGATTTGATGCACTTGATAATAATCTTCAAATACTTGTCTCTCCTTCCCACCCCTGAAAACTTCTCTTCTCCAGACTAAGTAACCCTTGTTCTTTCAGTTTTTCTTCATAAATCTTGTTTCCCAGGCCCCTAATCATTTTTGTTGCTCTCCACTTGATTCTACCCAATCTGTCCACTTCCTTCCTGAAGTGTAGGTGCCCAAATTGGATATAGTACTCCAGGTGAGGCCTCCACAATGTTGAAGAGATTGGAAGAATCCTTTGATTTGCAAATAACACTCCAGTTATACAACCCAGTATGCGGTTGGCCTTTTTTTTTTGTGACAAGAACACACTGTTGTCTCATATTCAGCATGTAACCCCCAAGTTCCTTGTCTGCAGTACTGCAGCATAGCCAGTTATTCCCCAATCTGCATTTGTGCATGCAACTATTCTGTCCCAAATGCAGCACTTCGCACTTCTTCTTGAATCTCATCTGATCAATATTAATGGAGCTATGTTCTACATGCTCTCAGCAATGCCACAGAGTACTGAAAATTGTCCGTTTGGTCCACTGACAGAATGCTTCTGCAGTGCAAAACAACAAGAAAAGTGACTTTCTTTCATAACATTACATTGCAAACTCCATTTATTACATACTATTGCTCCTAGGTCCTTTTTTTCCTTTTCCTTTAAAAAAAAAAAAACGAAACAAACAACATAACTGCTGTCAGTGAAACTAAGAATTAAATCTTTGCAGAAATTTTGAACTATTCAGAACTATGCAGATTTGACCAGGAAAAGACCAAACAGTAGCATCTGGATTTTGCTGTCTGCCATTGCATCTTATTAACATGCACATTACAAGCAAACAATTGACTCAATCATTGAGAACACAGCTTAGTACCCCAATGAAGCATTTTTTCCCTTTGAAATTTAGTGTTCAGGGGGTGGTGTGAGACACATTTTATTGAAAAAAGAAAGATTTATATTTAATTGTGAAGATCAAAGGTACAGTATCTCCTTTATGAATGAATGAATGTATTAGTTAACTGAACAATCTGACCTTAACTGTGTATACTGTAATAATATATCCCTGTGTTGGCTGAAATATGGTACATACACAATGATAATATAGACACACAGCTCCACTTCCCAATTAATTTTTAAATAATATATCCATTAAAAAGGTAAATAGGGTAGGCTCAAATCAAGGTGCGGAGAAATATGTACTCATGAAGGAGGAAAATTTCTGATGATTCATATAAGCATTTCTCAATCACTGGCCACTGCGCTTATTCCTCCTCTACCCAATAAATGACAACAGACTCTGAGGGCTTGGAAAAGAGGGAGATGTTTGAGCTTGCTTTGACACAAAATAATAAACACGTTTCCCATGATTCTGCCTGGTCGCTAGCTCTCTCTTTTTGGAAAAACAAGCTATAAACCTTTACAATATCACATAAAAAACCTCTAAAATCTGAACAGGTTTTAACACTAAAAAACAATCAACCATCAATATCTCCCTTTCCAACAAGTTTACAGCTTCTGTGATGTATCCATTTGCTAGTGATTGGGTATGGTAGGTCATTAAGGCCACTGCAGCCAAATAGACTACATTAAAACTTAGTAAAGAATGCATGGCATATATTATGAAAAAGGTTTTAAAAGGCATAGATTAGGCTTAAAAATGCTTTGAAAACCAGCCATAAATCAATGGGAAACTACTTTAATATATATTCATTGGTTTTCTAAACTGTAAACAACTGTAATTTCTTTAACATCAGAAATCTGAGCAGTAAAACTGTCATGCCAGGAAAAGCTTTTCACACCCTCATCTAATACTCTTTTGTCTGTTCTAAAATATTTAAGCAGTGAAAGTTTTAAAAGATACAAACAAATCTTAGCAGCACATGTTTGTCATGGCGCATTGGCATGCAAAACTGGATGCAGGGGAATCCTCCTCAGTTCTTAACTTAGAGCTCAGCATTGTCTCGGTGAACATATTTGTTAACCTTCTTTTGCCTAAATCAATTTTGCTATAAATAGTGTGAAAGCAGGACCACCATGCTGACAACAAGGTGTTGTAACTGAGACACCCTGAGTAAGTGTGTACTACAATCCTTTAACAGGGAGTCAGCTGTAACTTTTTATAAACTATCAATTATATTAGCGATTATGTCTCCCTATGCTTATTAGCAGTCTGTTTCAGGCAAATTACACCACATGTCAATCAACTGGCTTGTATAATGGCACAGCTGCATTTCACTTACACGCTGAAAGACAATTATGGCAGAAGAATCAGAGTCCCAAGACCAATGAAGGAGTCAGCTGCCAAGCTACACTTACGCTTGGCTACGTATCTCCTATTGCAAATGCTTTCCCTTTCAGTTCAGACTTGCAACCCAATTCCTCATTAGAAAATATGCTCAACATGGTTCAACATGGGGGCAGGCAAAGCCCTATTGGAAAAAGATACACACACCCTTTTTCCAATATGATTTTGCCTGCCCCCATGTAGCACCAATGTTACATATATACTATAAATGGTATATAGTACAGGACCAATATTTAATTACCAAAAATATATATTTGCATAATGTGTATGCACAAAAATTAAATTTTGCTGATACATGGGAGCAGACAAAATCATAATGGGAAAAGAAACATACATAAGCCATGTTGACATTATGAGATTCAGAATTATGTGAAACTATCAAAATAAATATTTTAAGATGACCCAAACCAAACCCCCCCCCCCCCCCCCAGATAATATAAATTCATTTCGATTGGCCAGGATGCTTCTTCACTGAATTCCAGCAATTTGCATGATGTGGGTATGCTAAAAATAAATTTTCTTACAAATCAGTTTTCAAGTACTGCCTTACTGCTGCACATCTGTGTAATGAACATTTTCATTCTAATCCAGTAAGTGATCTCAAAGCAAATATGCACAGATTTAAATCCACGGCCTTATAGTCTTGCTATATGCTGGCATTGTCAACTGCACATACAGAAAATTATATCTACATAACAGTGACATGCTTCTTAATCTCCAAAGATAACTCTGATTAAACAAATCCAGAAGCTGATTACTCCCACTGCGGCTAATACGAGTGTTGCTACGAACTACTTATTTCACAGCAGGAATTATGTTTGAGATCACATTTGCATTATTACTCCAGATTGATCTACACTGTTATTTTGGATTGATCAAACATATATCATTAAAAAAGGCATGTTCTGAATGGCATCGCCCAACATACTCAAGGTATCAGCTGAACAGGGACATTTATTCAAAATAATTTAGTTTTATTAACATAAGCAGTAGCTAGGCATTTCCTTCAGGATAATGAATTAAGATTATTGTCTTCAGTTCCTGCTCCCCTCCCTCCAGGTCTTATACCAAAACTTTTCACCAGAATTAAATTTACATGCAGAGCCAGGCCCTGCTTAGTATAATAAAATATAAGCATGTACAAAAAATCTAGTATTGGAAATAAAGCATATTATGATGACACAAATAAGAGCAAAAGTAATTGACCCAGATTTCACTTGGCACTGAAAGGCTCCCTCTCTTGTGAAAGAAGCTGTAAGATTTTCCAAGATAAATATTCCCCGCTGGTTTCTGGATTTTATCATTACAAACATACATTAAAGAAAGATTTGGCTATTATAAAAACTCAAAATAATTAGGGCTACCCATAGGTTCTTCCTTCCTGCTATGTTCGAAGGGCACAGGATTTCTATTTGATGTTGTCACTGTGATTTCAATGGGATTTCAACACCTCATAGAGCTGAGCCCTCTTGCACCAAGGCCCCTTCTACATGTTATATTTATTATGCAATTACCTTAGTATTGTGCAATAAATTTAGACTGACTAAACATGCAACTTAACCATACTGCCTTAAAGAAGTCCGACCAGCTATAAAGTTATTGCTTGAAAAAGTGTCAAAACTTTATAGCTGGTTTCTATCCAGCTTTAATTTGTACATGTAGGCAGTTTGTGGCTGGGAGACTGCAGCTGCTGGGATTTCCCAGCCATTGTGAAGTCCCAGTGGTGGGGTTATTCATGTAAGCCATGCCAGGGAGACTGAAGCAGTGATAGCTGCTAGGGCTAAGTCCTGCAGCTGACAGGACTCTCAGTCCCAGCTGTGTCCCACACAGAGCCTGGGGCTGAGATTCCCACAGCTGACAGGACTCTCAGCCCCAGCTGCACGTGTCCCGTGGTTGGGAGCCCCTTCAGCAGAGGGGGCTCCCAGCTGCAGGAGACTACTTCTTGCCAATGCTGGGTTCCCCCTGGACCAGAAAAAAGGCACAATGGGATGTAATGTGAGATCCCACAATTACGCCTCCTGCCATGCATGTGTGGCATGGCAGGAGGTCCGAATTGTGTGGATCACGTATTGGATCCCATCACACCTTTACTTGCACATATAGAGGGGTCTGAGAGCAGTATAAACAGAGCTCGTTTACTGAGTTCTGGCTATCAACACAATTCACATCCCGTCTATTTTCTGCCATAAGAGCCAACAGGGACCATGAATCAGATGAAAAGCAAAACAAAACCGAGCATCTCTTTTAAATTGTTCATTTGTTACTTACTAGGATGAAGACATCAATGCGCTGTTCAGGGTCTGAAGACCAGTTGTACAAAAATTGGAATAAATGTTTCTTTTAAAAGGAATAAACATATGAGGTTAAATGATGGACTGTCAATCTGTGATAAGCAGTAATGAAGAATTATATTGAGGGACACTGGGTCTTTGTTTAAATTTCCAAAGTATTGTGCAAACTTATGGCTCCATACAAGTGTTTAATAAACAGCAACATAGAGCAAAGTATCCAAACTACAGAATTGTGAATTGAGCAAACAGCTTGGTTAGAATTTTTGGGGTGTGGGTGGCTTTGTGCAGGCTTCTGCAGCACAGAATCAAGCAGTGATTGTATACTGACTTCTGCTTTAGTGCAGTGAATGTTAAATTACTATGGTAATTGGAAAATGAAAACTGAGTTCACATTTAACTTTATTTAGACTGTTATGGTATTCTATTTTGCATCATATGGCTCTCTCTAATGTACCCCTAAAAGTGTATAAAGGATCATCTCTGGAATACAAATACGATCACTGTTTTCAAAATTATTATTACTGAAGCAAGACTGGGGGATTTACCATTACAGTTTTCCCTCACTTCATGCTGTACATGTGTTGCTGAAAAACGGCGCATAACATGAATTCGTATAAAGGGAACCCACTTTACAATGTAACAAATAGGGATATGTCCCAAGACTGCAACTGTACTGACCCCCAGACCATTTCTACCACTTTACGAGACAATTCTGGTACTCGCCAACAGCAGACGGTATACACAAGCACAGGGTGGTGGTGAATGTTACCATAATGGGGATGGCAACTACAGAAACATGTGTTGCAGACAGCGAGCGAGGAGCACAGATCCACACAGGAGACTATATTTTGGTGTGCGTCACTCCCACAGTGCACCACACAAAGCAGCTGGCTGCGGGCCTCCACATCGATTGTAGAACAGTGAATTTACCTCTCATATAACGAATTTTGGGGATCAAAAGGGTCATTGCATAAGAGTGAATTTGCACATACAGAATCTGAATAAAGTAAGGGAAACCTGTAGAGTATGTGTAACTTTGTAGATGGAATATTTTACTTATGTTTTATGTACTTCATATGGTAATCTCTGGTCTTAATGGACTCCTATAGATGTGTAGAAAGCTGGCTCTGGCACGCTGGAAATCCAGTGCGTTGGAGCAGACTCAATTAATAGAGTCTGCTGGCGCTCAGAAAATACTGTGGTCACAGGTATCAGCATTCCTACACTGAAAAATGGTGGTGGGGTGCTTTGAACTAAAGCTTGTTAAATGAGCTTTAGTTCAAAGCTCCCCACCGCCATTTTTCTGTGCAGGGGATGCTAATACACATGATGCTTGGGCACTTTTAATAAGTGCAGCTCGCTAATTACTGTGCCCCCCCTTCCTCCCCCACGCCTCCTGGAGCATGTGTAAAAATACCCAAAGTTCCCAGTGTACTAACAACATTCCAACCATACAAAACAAAAGGATCTAGGCCTTTACTACAAATCTTAGCATCTTAAAATCAAAGAGATACTACTTCTTATTTCTGAATGCATAAATAAATTATTTAGCAGACAACACTTTTATCTAATATAAACAAACAAAGACACATGCGATAAAAGACAGCTAAGTTAGATTTTCTGAATCAAACACTACTTATTAACCAACTATTACTAATTTGCTAAGAAAGTACGCTCTGTTTCAAGTATCAGATTAGCTCCAGGAAGCATGCACCTCAAAGTTGCCTGTTCAAAAAAAAACAAACATTCATCGTGATGATGAGAATGCCAAATCCTCCAAACTATTAAGTTTTCAATATGAAATATGCAGGTGAGTACTGGAATGCCTTATGTAATTTTGTTTAATTCAGTGATTCTACATTCTTCAAACTGAAGTCTTATCAAAATTAGGGCCACAGACTATAAGATACCCAAAGCAGATGTGTTTAGGTACTTAACACAATGTGTTAAATAACTAACAGTAACAGTATTGTACGGTGAAAAATAGTACAGACTCTACACTGAAAAATCGACTTCATATCAGTATTACAATTCAGTCAGGAACCATCAATAAAAGCTTATGAACAATAAAGTAATTATTAAAACACGTGAATGATTAATGGCTTAGTGTAGCTAGTCATCAAAAGAAGCCACACTCATATCACCAAAGCAGGCAGTAACCCATATAACACTGTCTTCAAAACAAATTGTTGATGCATAGATATAATATAATTATGGTTTAACTGGATGACTTACTTGAATACTCTTGATATGGCATAGTTCCTCACATAAAAGACAGGTAGGCAATAGTTTCTAATGTTACACTGTCATATTATCATCAAGAGTGACACAAAATAGCTTAGTAGCATGCAGTGGCTCTATATATCTCCTGGCACCATGAAAACAGTCCAGAATAGTTAATGATTCTCAAACGGATGTTCTACAATTGATAAGAATTAAATTAACCTTTAAAATTAGCTTCTAAAAGAACAAAAAAAAAAATATCTGGTAATAAAACACACAGTTTAATTTTAAAAATCCCAAGAGAATCCAAGAAAACTAAATTTTCCCTTCCCACTCTTGTGTGTTACATACACTTGTTTTCTTGCTGATCTGTCAATTTGTCACTGGGTGCATATTTTCCTCATGACATGCTGCTATTTGAGCAAGTATAAATACACATATATTGGTTTTCTTTTCCCAGAAGTTTCATTTTTGCGCATTTTACCATTGCAGCAATATATCACTAAGTGGAACACTTATTTTTCTCACTGTATGGCCATGGGTGTCAGGTTATAAATGGATGATTTTTCACCATTTCTAAAACAAAAAGATCTATGGCCCACAAGCAAGATTCTCTTGTACAAAACGTTAAATTGGAAGTAAGACCCATTAATTGCTGTAGTGCTTGACAAAGAGAAGGTCACTCATTTCTCCTTAAAAAATAAGACTTTCCTGCCAGAGCAGCTCAGTACCTGTTGCTCTGGTTTTAAATATTTACTTTATCTCATTAAATATACAAGGGGAAGTATATCTCCAGTTAATGAATAGTTTTGATGTATCATTCCTCCCCTGTATTTTAATGGGAGAAAATAAACATAAAAAATAAATAGGAGTGAATTCCACAGTAGGTAAAGAGTTGAGCAGGGTATAGGTATAATGATCTTACAGTTGCATGTGTCCAGAAATGCTGACAGGGGCAATATAAAAGAGATGGGGTAAGTCACAGCAGGTTACTTGTCTAGAAACAATAACTTATCATGCCAAAGTGCTCAGTATGCTGCTAGCTGTACCATAATAAATAGAAAATAAGTAAATTTGTAAATAGAAATATTTAAAATCTAAATCCTTTATCCATTTCTAAATCTGTCAGCAAACAAACATATTTCTTAAACATATAAACATGTGAATGCATTTTAATGTACGCACATCTCTAGACTTCAAGTTTCTTTAAGTGCTCAAGTTCATTAGACAGACAAGGTTCCTTGGGTGAATTTGATACATTTTAGTAGACCAACCCAAATAGTTGGAGAATAGTTATTAAGCAAGCTTTCAGGTTCAAAAACCCTTCATCAGGCTAAGGAAGTTTCAGCAGTTGGTGTGTGCTCTTCCTGGATGGAATGAAAAGTAAAAAAGCCAGGGGCTGGGCTGGGCTGGGGAGTCAGTTGCCAGGCAGATTATAATGTATAACGTATGCCAGGGATGCATGGCAGAAGATGTGATTGTGGGATCAAGCATCAGATCCCATCATGCCTTACTGCAACAAGCAAGCTCCTGCAGCAGGGAGCCCTGTCAGCTGATGGGGCTCCCAACCAGAGGGGAGCA
The DNA here is from genome assembly GCF_000455745.1 of Alligator sinensis. Classification (NCBI taxonomy): domain Eukaryota; kingdom Metazoa; phylum Chordata; order Crocodylia; family Alligatoridae; genus Alligator; species Alligator sinensis. The sequence continues at coordinate 936,610 of NW_005842413.1, read as the reverse complement.
CACCATGTGCCCCTGCAGCACATAGTACACCCCTGGGGCTGGGATCCCCATCGGCTGACAGGGCTCCTGGCTACAGGGAAGCATGATGAGCCTGGATCAGCTGACAGGGCTCCCAGCCATGGGAGTGCATGGTGCCCCCCCACATCTGGGAGCCCTACCAACTGACAGCTCCCAACCTCATGCCCCTGCAGCTAGGAGCCCAGATCACTGGACAGGACTCCCAGCCACAGGAGCGGAAGGTATGCCCCTGCAGCTGGGAGCCCGGATCAAGTGACAGCTCCCAGCCTCAGGGGTGTATGGTGCATGCCAGTGG
>NW_005842413.1:915149-936266 GCF_000455745.1 Alligator sinensis | reverse complement strand
GGTTTTTTGGCCCTCGCCGTGGGCGGGGACCCCCACCAGCCAATGGGGCTCCCAGCCATGTGGGAGCTTGGTGTGCCTTTGTGGCTACGAGCCTGGATCAGCTGATGGGGCTCTTAGCTGTGCTCCCAAGGCTCAGAGATACAGCCCAGCTAAGCAGTCTGTTAATGGCATGTTAGTAAGCAGCCACAAAGTTATTGTACATTTTTGATGTAATAACTTTGTGACTTTTCCATGCTTTATCACACCATTAATTACATTAACATGTGGCTGGGTAACAACTTAAGACATGATTAACTGGTTAATCCCGTCTTAAGCGTAATGTGTGCCAGGGACCTTAGTTAGTCTATAAGGTAAATATCTACCCTGCCTTCTGCCTGACTTCAGACTAACACAGCTAACTTCTTTTGCCTGCAATATGAAGAGAGACATTTACTGAAAAGACTTACCACTACTTCTAATTCTGGCACAAGTAACTTGTATTGACCTACTCCAGAACGTTAATTTATTCTTGTTGGACAGACTATATACTGGAACTGTATCTGTTTTTATACAAACCTTACCAATATTTTTTGGCCACATCAACCCCACCCAACTACCTCCAGAATCTTGCTTAACATTTGCCCTGCAGCCAAAATCACACCTTTCATAATTAATGAACTACAGATGTCAAAACCTGGCTGTAAACCATATTAAATTTTCCATTTCAAGGTAGCAATCACTATCACTTAAATCATGTCCTAGGCTTTAACATCATTATTGGATAATTCTATTTTAGCAGTGATAGTTTTTAAATGATTAGGAAAAATGCCTAATTTTATCTAAGGTACCCCTGGAAGATCCTGGAAATACTAAAACAATTCTTAAAATTGCAGCACAAATTAGATTGTACAGAAAATCAGCCTACAGGAAAATCAAAAAGGAGATCTGAATATTTTTAAATGAGGCATATTCCTAGCCCTGAACTGAATGCTTAAGAGTGTGCCTGAGTTCTCACGATAAGCTGCTCATAGTACTTTCTTGAAATTCATATATAATCACACCTCTTAATATTCTATTCTGTAAGAACTCAAAATGGGATGGGTGAAGGAAAGGAGAAAATCCTGCTTTTATTATGTATCACTGTTTTCATAATATGCTGTCAATATCCAAGTGTTTGTTTTTCCAGGTTTGGCTCACCACCTACAAAACAAGGTCAATCAAATAACCTTCTTTCTATTTAAAAAGAACGGGGATTTTAACAATTCCACTTTCAAAGTGCAAAAACATTCCAGCACTGAAAACTGCATTCCACTGAAAGCTGAAGTGTGACAGATGCCTTCACAGTAATTGCCAATCAGCCTCTACATAGCAGCTGAAAACACAATATATCACTTTGATCTCCTTAGCTCTAAATGTATTCACAATCAAGGAATCTGAATGAAGAATATGAAATCTGCAGCATTTCCAAAAACGGACTCCATGACACTTACATATGATAGTGTACATTTTGTTCATATTTTAGAAGACATTTCAGATCCTCAGACCCTTTATTCCATATATAAAACACTATACCTTATAACAAATGTAAAGATAAAAGATGTTTAAAAACATTTATTTTCATTGTGCAACAGAGGTCAAATGCTCATTCTAAAAAGTGTGAATTCCTCAAAGGGCTAAAGAGGCAGATGCCATTACAAAACTTGCTTAATTTAATCCCACTACTAATTTTGCAAATCAATGCCTATTTGAATTACCCTATTGCGAAAGAATGCATATGTAACCACATAGTCTGGAACAAAAAAAAAAAAAAAAAAGAAAGGTGGGTGAAGAAGTTCACTTACATTTTGCAGGTAGGTCATATCCACTGGAACAAAAAAAAAAAAAAAAAAGAAAGGGGGGGGAAGAAGTTCAATTACATTTTGCAGGTAGGTCATATCCACAAGTAATTTTAGCTTGTCCTGTCTCACAGCCACTCAGGTTGCGACATTCAGCAACTAAGCAGGGCCCAGCAGCTCTGTGTATGCAACCATCCACTATAAAAAACAAAGGAAAACCTGACATTATTAAATGTTTAATTTTACACTATATTCATACAAGTCTGAGGACACCGGTACACCTATTGCAGGTTTGGTTTATGCAGTATAAATGTGTATGCAGACAGGCATACGCAGCTCCATGATAAAGTATAGCCTGCAACAAAGCCAACTTAATATTTCGCCAGTGAACTGTTCAGTAGGGAAAAATGCAGGGCAAGAATAAAGCATAATTTGGTAGTAGTTGTCATCACAGTAGTAACAGCAGCAGTAGTAGTAGTAGTACCAGCAGTAGTAAAGAGAGTAGATAAGGCCCATGCCCAAGGCTCTAGGCATCCCTGCTATAAATTACAAAAACAAAATAAGCTTGCCAGCTCAACACCTCTCTTTTGCCCCACACATTTGATTCTTCTAACATTCTGCAGACTCTTTAATGTCACCATGCTGCTTAATAGCCACTACTATAATCCCATGTAGTGACATTTATCGGATTTGCAATTTACCGTAGAGCTTTGTTTTGACCCTTATTTTTTTTCACACTATTCGTGGAAGACTCAAAAGTTAATTAAATAATAATTACTAAGGTTGCAACGACAGCTAAGTATGCAAGAAAATAAGTAGAGTACATAGATCTTATTGCCCTCGAGAGTCAGCAGTAAGAATCTCAGCAGTAGCAGAATAGTAACAACACTAGCACAGCATTTTTGCTATCTCAACATGCAATCAAAGAAATCATTTATTGTAATTAAGGAATGGAGTATAAGGGGGAAAAAAAAAACAAAAAATAAGGAAAATATTAACTGAATCAACACAACAGTTACCACATGCCATTGAGCCAGTGGTGGTACCACTCAGCAAGTCACCATTCTTAGCGGATTATAGATATAGATGCAACATAAACCAAGTGTAACAAAAGTAATATAAACCAAAGTGTGAACTCTGTAAGCATAGAAATATATTTATGCAAACAATGAAAACAACTACTGTTTTTATATCATAATGATTTCACTGAGATTCAACCAGTTAAAAGTTACAGGTGATGTTATCTTGGTGCCACTGTTCCGTGCAGGAAAGATATGAAGTACAAAGATGGGTCAGGATTGAAAAAACCTGCACAAGAGATGTAGGCACTATTTGCAACGCAGTTCATGAAGCTTCTTGCATGATATCATAAAAGGGTATAGGGAAGGCATGAACAGATTTCCCTTTGCCAGTTTTTTGTCTGCTACCTATAAGCCACATTGCAAGAGGCCAGAGAACAATTGCCAGCTTGATATTATGGAAAATTCCTTCTCTCATCCACCACTGGGATACTTCAGCTTTGCATTGTCAAATGGCTCGCTTTGTGTGTTAAGGATGTTCTTGATCCAGCAAAGTGCTGAAAGTTCCCACAAAGCACTGTCTGCCCACCACTTCCTATGGAGATGAGGGCAGTTAACACCTTTGTAGAAATGATCCCTTCCTTTACTGCATTTTAGAAATTCTAAAATTCTATTGCTTTCTCTGATGTGCTTTATGCCTTTGTCAGTATTCAGATAGCCATGAGAAAATTGTATAAATGATTCCCTTTAATACTCTGACATCAATCATGAACATACCCCATTTAATTTCCATCACATCATTCTGAAATATTTTACATTAATCTGTGAAAAAGACAAGAAAGAAATACTGTTTTTAAACACCTTCATTGAAACTTTCAGTAGTCTTCTTACTGAAAATTAGATACACAGTATATGTCAACCAGGCCTCCTATGAAAAACTGGTTGTGTTTGAATCATTACTATATAAACCAAGGCCACCTAACTGCACCTTTGATGACTTGCAATTTCATCTCAAGTTTGCTCAAAGCATCTCTTCAATTAGCTCTGAGATGTTAATGTAAACTTTCAAGTCTATAACCTTCAATAAGGAATAGGAAAACATTTCGGTGTTCATACCATCTTATTTTATTAAGAGATTACCGTAAAATTTACAAAAGCAAGGAAGATTAGATTACTAAACCAATGCACCTTGGGACCACTATTTTCTTTTTAAACATCTGCTATTAATGCTTCACCAATTAGTGACAGAAAATCTCGTCTCAATTATTGCTCCTTAACACAGTGCTAAACACGTGGCACTGAACTGTTCCTTTAGGTCCAGCCCTGAACTGTGAAAAAGCTGGTGTGAAGAGTATTTCACCCCAGGAATGGCTGTGGGAGGGAATGAAAGAGAGACATCACAATTCTTTCCTGTTTCCATAACTGCTTGAGGAAGTAGTGATATGCTGCCTCAACACAGGGGTGCAGCCAAGCCTCCCTCGTTGGTGAAGGAGTAGGCAAGCAACCTTACTCAGCTGAACACAATATCCCTATAGACTGTACAAATGCAGTATTGTAGGGGATGAAACCACTTTTCCCCACTCTTTCTCCTTGTTTCCATGTATCAGAAGTCACAACTTAAAATTATAGGCCAGGTACAGGCATTAAACATAAACTGGTATAAGTGACTGAAAACTGGTCTAAACCCAAAACAGTACAGTTCAGTGAGCACAGATTGGTAGAAAAAAGGAGACACCTAGATGGATGTAGTATCAGACTTAAGCAATTTAAGTTAGACTGGTCTATCAAACTTCTATAGAATCACAGAAAATTAGAGCTGGAAGGGACCTCGAGAGGTCATCTAGTCCAACCCCCTTGCTCAAAGCGGGACCCAGCCAACTATATCACCCCAGCCAAGGCTTTGTCTAGCTGGGCCTTAAAAACCTCCAAGGATGGAGACTCCACAACCTCTCTGGGTAACGTGTTCCAGTGTTTTACTACCCTCCTCCTAATGAGAAAGTTTTACCTAATATCTAACCAAAACTTCCCTTGTTGCAACTTGAGACCATTGCTCCTTTTTCTGTCATCTGCATCCTCTTTGGAACCATTGTTCAGGTAGTTATTAAATCTCCCCTCAGTCTTCTCTTCTGCAGACTAAATAAGTCCAGTTCCCTCAAACTCTCCTCATAAATCATGCGCCCCAGCACCCTAACCATTTTTGCTGTCCCCTGCAGGACTCTCTCCAACTTGTCCAAATGCTTTCTGTAGTGGGGGGAAGGTGGGAGTACACAGTACTCCAGATGTGGCCTCACCAGTGCTGTATAGAAGTGACTAATCACTTCCCTTGATCTACTGGCCACACTCTTACCAATGCAGCCCAGTATGTCGTTAGCCTTCTTAGCAACAAAGAGCACACTGTTGGCTCTTATTCAGCTTATTGCACACTGTAACCCCCAGATCCTTTTCTGCAGAGCTGCTGCCCAGCCAGCCAGCCCCCAGCCTGTACTGGTGCATGGGATTGTTCTGTCCTAATTGCAGGACATTGCACTCATCCTTGTTGAACCTCATGAGATTTCTTTTGGCCCAGTCCTCCAATTATTCAGGTCTCTGAATCCTAACCCTACCCTCCAGCATATCATCTGCAAACTCGCTGAGGGGTCACTCTCTACCATCTTCCAGGTCACTGATGAACATATTGAACAAAACTGGCCCTAGGCCCCAACCCTGGGGCACTCGACTTGCTACTCGCTGCCAACTAGACATTGACACATTGACTACTACAATGATCCAGCCAATTTTCTATCCATCTTACAATCCATTCATCCAACCCACACTTCCTTAGCTTGCCTGCGAGAATGTTGTGGTAGACCATATCAAAAGCCTTGCTAAAGTCAAGGTATACCACATCTCCTGATCTTTCCACATCCATAGAACCAGTCCTCTCATCATAGAAGACAATCCATTTGGTTAGGTATGACTTGCCCTTGGGGAATCCATGCTGACTGTTCCTAATCACCACCTTCTCCTGCAAGTGCTTAGAAATTGATTCTTTGAGGACCTGCTCTATGATTTTCACAGGGACTGAGGTGAGGCTGACTCGTCTATAGTTTTGTAGATCCTACTTTTTCCCTTCCTTAAACACAGTCAGTATATCTACCCTTTTCCAATCATCTGGGACCTCTCCCGATCATCATGAGTTTTCAAAGATGATGGCCAGTGGCTCTGCAATCACATCGAACAACTCCCTCAGCACCCTCGGTAGATCCCATTCAAGCCCATGGACTTGCATATGTCCAGCTTTTCTAAATAGTCCCTAGCCTGTTCTCTTGCTAGTTGGCTGTTCACCTTCTCTTCAAATTGTGCTTCCAGGTGCAGTAGTCTGGGAGCTCACCTTGCCTGCGAAGACTGGGGTGAGAAAGGCATTTAGTACTTCAGCCTTTTCTGCATTCTCCGTCACTAGGTTGCCAACCCCACTCAGTAAGAAACCCACATTTTCCCTGATCCTCCTCGTTACCGACATGTAAAAACCCTTCTTGTTACCCTTCACATCTGTTGCTAGCTGCAACTCCAATTGCACTTTGGCCTTCCTAACTTCATCCCTGCATGCCCGAGCAATAATCTTAAACTCCTCCCTGGTTGTCTGTCCAAATTTCCACATCTTATAAGCTTCCTTTTTGTGATTTAGCTTATGGAAGAGTCCCCTGATGAGCCAAGCTGGTCTTCTGCCATACCTGCTAGTCTTCCCGCACACTGGGATGGTTTGTTCCTGCACTCTCAGTAAGGTTCCTTTAAAGTATAGCCAGATCTCCTGGACTGCTTTCTGCCTCAGACTGGGTTCCCAGGGGATACTGGCCATGAGTTCCCTGAGTGAGTCAAAGCCTGCCTGTCTGAAGTCCAGGGTCCTTACTCTGGTGTTCTCCTTCCTTCCTTTCATCAGGATCCTGAACTCAACCATCTCATAGTTGCTGCTGCCCAAGTTGCCATCCATTACTACATTCTCCATCAATTCTTCCCTGTTTGTGAGCAGCAGGTCAAGAAGAGCATGCCCCTTAGTCTCTCTAATACTTGCCACAGGAAGTTGTCCCAAACACTCTCCATAAACTTCCTGGATTGCCTGTGTACTGCTGTACTGTCCTCCCAGGAGATGTCAGGGTGACTGAAGCCCCCATGAGAACCAGGACTTGTGATTGGGAAGCTTCCACTAGCTGTTTGAAAAAAGCCTTCAATTTAAAGGACTTCAAATTCTTCCTGCTTCTTTCCCAGGCTCCGTGCATTCATCAACATTAGCCAATTTCCCTGATTTCTCAGGAAGAATGAGAAATTGCCCACTCCTGCTTGTGCCCCATCCAGGTCACCAGCTGCAGGCAGGATGCAAGGCTGTAGGCCGTGGGAGCTGTCAGCAGTGGCTGAATGGTGGGAGGGGCTGGAGCGAGCACACTGGGAATGGGAGGATGGAGGGCCGTGCAGCAGGGATTTTCCCAGCCACTGCCTGGCCCAGCTGGCCAGCATGGCTCCTCTCCTCAGGTCCAGCCCCCCACTAGAGGCTGGCTATCAGAGAAAGGGAGTGGAGGTTCCTGCCACATGGACTCAGTCCATCCTCAGACTTGAGTCAGCACAGAAGGGAGGCCCTATGCAGCATGGGTCTCCACTCCCCTGCCACTGACAACCAGCCACCAGCAGGGGGACAGGGCTGGGGACTGCACTGGCTAGCCAGGCTGGGCAGCATGGGGGTGACGGTCTGCTGTGTGGGCCCCTCCAAGCCGTGCTGGTTCAGATGTGAGGGGGCCGGGTCTGCGTGATGGGGCTTCTGCTTCCCCCGCCTCACCACAACTTATAGTCAACTGCTGGCAGTGGAAGAGGGGATGCACTGGTCATTCAGGGGTGGCTGGCTGTTCAGCTGATTGACTGGGGTCAGCATTCTCTGGCAGCCAACTGGGAGATATACCTCAGCCAGCCCAGGCCGCATGCATGCTTCCCCCCACAGTGAAAGGCAGACATCCTTTCTGTTCACTCCCAATCTAACCTGGGCCGCTTAAAGAACAAAACTTAGAGCACTTTGGCCTTTGGCTTTCTGTATGTCTGTACTTAGCCATAAATCCATATCCTCTGTATAGCATGCTCCAGAAAAGCAGAAAGAAAGTAGAGGAACCAACACATTTGACTGAAAACTCATTTAAAATTAGAACTTTTCTGAAAAATTAAGAGAACGGAAGAAAGCTACCATCAAATAAGCTAAATCAGCACTATTTTCCTAATAAACTTACTCCACCCCAGGAAGACTAGAAATAACTACATGTTCAGGACAAGAACATCCAGAACAGTGAAGAGTGACATTTAATCACATCACTATACCTGATTTCATAGCAAGAACAGGTCTTGCTTTAAAAAAAGTACTATTTCTTTGCATTTATGGTCTCTTTCATATGACATTTTAGGATTACAACATGCATACATTAATATCTAAATTTGAAAACCATTCAACTGCTTAAGAGGTAGCTGCATGGGTTGATTTTAGATCTCCATTAAATGATCTAATTGGGCCATTGTTCACAATGTGTTGCAACGTCTGAAAAATTGCATCACAAGAGCAACTCAGGTTCTCTTTGATTTTCCATTTATGGAGTAGGTGTCCACATTTTACATGAAATGTCTGAATGCAATTCAAAGAGGACCAAATCTTTCTTGGTAGGTCAGATCCTACCTGGGGGACTGTAGGGTCGCTGATGATATATCCCTGTGGCAGGCTGGTATTTGCCCAGGCTTCCCTCCATTGTTCTTCGATGCTCTTGTTATCATCATAGAGCTTCCTGGTGTATTTCAAGAAAGGTTTTCTAGATTTAAACCTATGCAGTGGTGGCATTGTGATGTCCTTGGTTGATTGGGAGGTTTGGGTGGATGGCCTTTATGGCAATTTACTAACAGGTTCAATATCAGGAAAATTAAGGATTTTGCCATTTCCATTACCCACTGGAAGATTTGATAAGCTTGATGATTTGTGCCAACTGTCCAGAGCAAAGTTTGGCTTTTCAAAAGAATACTTACTAATAGCAAATGGAAATTTCGCATCTTTTCCAAGTTGGCTCTTTTTATATATTACATAATAAAATATTAATTGAACAATGACTACCTCTGTATAAATATTCAACTGAATAGAAAATGTGAACAAAATAATAAATTATTTCAAAAATATTTTATGCAGGTATAGCGTTAGTAAAAACTATATTTTATAAGATTCAAAATATAGTTTCATCATTGTCACAACAGGTATATATGCAGCAAAATCTATTTCCAAATAAGAATACATGAGATAATATAATTTGGGAAAGCCTGGAGTGGATTCACAAATCTGAATGTAAGACTTCAGCTGCTGTTAAAACATTTCTTCATTTTAATTAAAAAATCATGTCCAGGGCATGCATAGAACATTTATATGAAATACTTCATTTTCTGTGTATGTTGACTAGTAATACAAGCTAAGAGTAAACTAAGTATTGTTAGCACAATAACTTTATGGAAATTACAGGTAATGATGACAACCTCAGGAGGGAAAAAAATGATGGCCAAATAAATATTGTTATTATATAGTACAGTAGAGAGGAAGAGATTTACATGATTATAGTGGCACACAGCCACATCACTTTTCTTTAAGAAGGTGAAGAATCTTTGATGTATTGGTTTTAGATTCTTCAGCTATACCATCAGTTTGATATATTGGTGCTCATCTGCATTTTTTAAACAGATTTGGTTCACTCGTTTGGAAAATGTCAAACAATTCCCACTGTTTCTATACTAGAATTTTTTATGATTGTAAAAATCCAAGCTATTATGCTCAAATTCAACCTGTTTCAATGACAATGATAAAGAATCAAGCAGGTATTTATTTCTAAATCTGAACCAAAAAAAATTCTTAGAATAAGGCCCTCTCACTTCCTCAGCTTTATGATACAGCTTCTTCTAGATTCATGGTTCCCAAACTGTAATGTGCTAGAGTACAGTAGGTGGTCCACAGCTGATCCATGGGTCACACCATTCTTCTCACTCTTTTTCAGTTAAAAGCTTGATTAGGATATAGAGTAGTCCCCCAGAAATGTTGAGATTTCAGGTCTGTTGGTACCAAAAGTTTGGGAAACACAAACCTAGACCTTGGGTTCTTCCAGGCTAACCTCCTCCTTTATATTTAAGGAAACCATGCATATACATCCAACTGTAATTTAAATATTATAAGAAGCAGAGACCAAGGCCCCTTCTACATGTTACATTCATGCTACAATTAATATATGAATTGCAGCATAAGTGGCAAGGGTGCAATATGTGCACCCCATCAAAGGCACCATAAAATGGCAAACCAGCCATTAACATGTTCTATAGACAACATAGAACAATTTAGGGTTTGTTTGTATGGTGCCTTAAATTGGAAGTGTGGCATGTCCACAGATGCCCCCAAATCCACTAATTTCCAATGAGCCAGTTCTCCAACTGGGCTTGGGGTTAATCTGGTCAGAGAGTGCAGCAAGACATCAGAGGTTGCAGGCAGGGATAACCAAAGGGCTTCTTCCACAGCAACTTTAAACTCTGATCTGAGCATCTCTAGTAGGGATGCTGGATGTTGGACATTGGAGGCTCCCAAGCCCAGAAGCCCCATCAGAACTGTAGGTTATGGGGTTTAAAGTTCCCCATAAACTTCAAACCTGCTAGAGCAGCTTGTTGTCAGCCCCAGCCCTGACAGCTCAGCGTCTCAAACTGGAACTGGGGCTTTCCAAGCTGCTGCTGACAATCAGCTCATTGTCTGCCCAAACAGCCCTAGGTCTATCCAGGGCTGGGGCCAGCAATCAGCTGACTGTCATCCCTAGGATTGCAATCCCAGGCTCCCCCTGCATTGACAAGTAAGTAGCAACAGTGAGATTGGAATCTGATCACTGGTCCCAAAATGGTGATTCTTGCTATGCACGTGTGGCATGGCTGGAGGCACAATTCTGGGATCAGGAATCAGATCCCTCTGCAACATTAAATGAATATGTGCCAGGTGCCCACATTATCAGCTGCCTGTGGCAAGAAGTCATATAATAGACAAAAGGATGGAATCTTTCTGAAAGATATGTTTCATATTGTACTGGCAGTCTGTTCCACAGAGACCCCAAAAAGAATATACTGCACTCACTGAATATGGGTCTGTTAACCTGTTAACTTCACCTTGTGCCCCATATGTTGGGCTCTGTGATATGTTTTTTGTGTCCTACAAAGACATTATTTCCAGAGCTCTGTCTTTCCAGAATATCACTAATCTTGAGTCATCCTTGACTGGTAAGAAAACTCTTCTGACATTCCCAAATATCTGCAGAATGAGTACTCTTCCTTTCTGCTCTTACCTCCCACTAGTCATCCACTGTCCTCTGCAGCTGTCCATGCCTGATTAATTCCACAGGCCTTTGCTCATCATTCAACAAAGTCTGAGCAAACTCTGTGCATTACTAAGTAGTTGCACAGAGGGTTAACCTTTCAGATATTAATATGATTTGAGTGACCTAAATAGATATACTTCCTCTCTAGTCTAGTTTTCCCCCCTCCTTTACTGTTACAATTGCAGAACAAAGACCCAAGTGGAGTTCCATAATCCATGCTGTTTTGTAAGGGAATGGCTGGAATGCTACAGTCAAGAGGTCTTTGACATGCAAGATTTAAGCAGATAAACTACGCTTGTTCTGCACTTTGCAAACTGACATTTGGCTCTATACATAATCAATGTTTGTACAGAGCTTTAAATATATAAGTTAAAAGTAGCACCCTAACATTTGTCATTAAAACTATTAGCAATCCCATCACATCTATAATTTTAAGATCCACGAGAGACAGTATTTTGTCTTCCTAACAGTTCTGTAGAAGCAGTTAACTAAGAAAAACTATTTTCAAAGCTAACATGATCAATGGCATGAGCACAAAAACAAGCAAGTAAATTGTTTATTTTCTTCCTTTTTTTAAATCATTGCTCAAGAGAAGATACAAGAGACAAAAGTCATATTAAAGAAAGTTTGTTTTGGGGGTTTTGAGTGTTCATTAAAAACAATGTGTTTTAAAAAATCCTATAAAGGACTAGTAAGGAATACTACAAAGTTAACCCTTTTCTTCATTAATACCTTGCATATTAATTAAAACAAAATTGTAAATTATTAAAACAAACTATTTGCTTTTTGAAATTAAGAGGTTAAAATTATTCTGCAAACACCAGATAATTTACTGATGCACAGTGGAAGATATATTTTTTAAACAGAAAATCTCCTAAAATTGCAAATGAAGCAAAAGCACAGGAAACACAGAATTAAGGGTGCCATGGGATGCTGTTTAAAAAAAAACTCAGCAGATCTAGGCTAGCAGTGCAGATGGTAATAAAAAATGTTAAGGTAATCAAACACCACAGCAAAACAATACAAAGCCCAGGGGAATGGCAAGCCCCAAACTATATTTGTGACCTTGTAGATAGTCAGGATTAGTTAAAACTCACAATTTAAGCAGCATAAACAAATCTCTAATATATTTTAAAGTAAGTACGCATTTCTTTCCATTCCTTCAGGCTTTCCTCTAGATTTACTCCTGCTCTTCTCCAAGAGGTTTAGAGGACATATTTATTTAGAGAAGTTACTTGTATGTGCTTTATCTGTCATGAAATACTACTTTCCTACATGATGAAAGCCAAAAGCATAGTTGCTTAATGACTATAATCAGATCTATTCAGAGGAAGGTAACAAGGAGCTGTTTTGGCTTTTTGTAAATACATTCAGCATACTTGTGCTCACTATAGGTCAGGAGCCAGGTGGAAACTGAAAAAGATATTATCCCAGTTTTGAAGAACTGGTAAAGCATGTCTGATAATTGCTATCATTTCCCAATTCAGCAGAGTTAAGATATTCATCCAGAAATTAAAATTCATTTACATTGGTTATCATTTAATCTCCTATGGCCCTGTCTGAAGTAATTCAGAAATGACAAAAGTAAATAATAATAATAACCTTATTACCAAAACTTTAAAACTACAACTAAGACTACAAAGGATCAAAGATCTGATCTAGAACAAAGATGTGTGACAAAGATGAGAATCTGATCTAGAAATCTTCTATTAAAAGTGGGAATATGCACTATAAGATGTTCTCATGTGCTGCTAGTTTTATTTTTAGAGCTCAGAATTTACTGGGGTTAATACATAATAAAAGTTGGGTTACTCCATCCTATAAGAAACAAAAAAGGCAAGCTGGGGTAGGAATAACGTCCAATAAAACATAAAACCCCCTCAGAACATAGGAGGGATGGGAAAGTCAGTGATGTAGAGAACAAGGACAGTACGCAGAGACATCAGGCAGAAGAGGCAAAACCAGGTAGGGACCCAGTGTGACTTAACAATATATGCAAAACAAAACCAAAGTCTGATTCAAGTTCAGGAAACTTCTTTCTGTTTGGAAAAGCTATCAAGCCTGAGCATCCCATATTTGAAGTTAGATTGAGTGGAGCTCACTGCATAGTAAGAACTGTTATTTGCTAGGATTCATCTGGATAAGAGGCAAGTTAACCATATTATATAGTGGTTTACTTTAAATAGATAGTTAAATTTCTCTTTTGCTTTGGAAATTTTAACACAGATTTTCCATAATATTTAGAAACCCACACTACTGGAATAGTATGCAATTAATGTGATTCCCTAATATGGTTCTTTGTTCAGAATGAGGCAAAACTTGCTTCCTTTCCAGTCAGAGGCACAACTTTCACTGACTTCATCAAAACTGTGACTGGGTCTGATACAACATAATGCGGCCTGTGTGCGCCTTCCTGCCCATGAATCTATATCCATGGATACACAGCAAAGAAAGACTCAGCCCAGATAATAAATTTGGTGCCTGCAGGAATAAAACAGTTAGGTACCAAAATGATCTACTAGTATCAGTATAGGGCTCTGTGGCTGGTCCTGGGGCTCCGCACCCACGAGAAAGCAAGAATATACTTAGGCAATCTCAGCTGAGGTGCTGGATGGCACTTGGAGACAGAGCACGAATGCTCTGCTCAACTCAGACATCCTTGTTCACAGCAGAATGGTATGTTTAATCAAATTCTACCTAGTTAAGTAGAGCAGCCTTGTAAAATCCCTCTCCCAGCAAGCTCTCTATTCAAGTTATGCTAAAATACTGACCAGAACTTAAATATCCAAATCCAGCCATCAGTTTGGTCAAAGTGCACCTGGCAGTCATCTTTGCTCATCTTCTAACTGCTAGCCAGCATGTATTCTCTCATTCATTGAGGGCCTGACAAAGATCTGACTTCCAATGAGTGACCCTGTTCCTTGACAGTACCTGATTTTGTTCTCATGTCTCTGATGGGGCTGCAGTTTCAACTCAAGCTAACATGTTCCTTGACTCCCACTTTCCTGGTGAGAAATACCTCCACAAGGAAGATGGCCGAGATCTAAGACCTCATGCGGGATAATCGTTGCACTGTCTTTAACCAAAGAACCATTAAAGGACAAATCCCAAAGTCCTATTTAATGCAGTCCCTGATTCTACTTTAGTTTGCAAGCTGGCTTGCCAATGTTTTTTTTTCCAAAACCTTGTTCCTTCCAAGCCAAGATGTAAAGACGACTTGTCATTATACCAACATAGTATTAATCCTTTCAGAAAGTCTTCACAGCTACTTGTTTCTAAAAGTCCAAAGAGATATCCAAAGGTGCAGTAGTAAAACTGCACCAAATGACTCACACTTGGTAAGGTTGCCTTTTAGTTGCTCTTTGTCGTGGAGTACGAAACATGCATTATGGTTATCTTCTTGATGAGAAACAAGAGCAGGAGTGGGGCTATAACATGCTCTACAGATGCTTTTGAATGTAACAGGGAACCCCTGCCCTTGTTACTAAGAAGGACAAGAGGGCGGCAGGGGAGTGCAGCCAGAGGCATGTTGCAGAAAGCTGGATGGCAAAGCAGCAGCAAGTGTGAACTCCCCAGGTGAACTGAGCCAGGGGCTAGAAAAGGATCAGCTGTTAATGGCAGAATTAACAACATTTAGGCCCAGGGAACAGGAGGCAGGGTCACATAATCAGAAGGGGGCTGGGCTTGGAGCGTAGATACCCAACCTCTGGCCACAGAGGGGAAAGTTTGGGCTGTTGCAGGACATGGAGCTCCCAGTAGTGGCAACTACAGTGAGGTATCAAGCCAGCCAAGGAAAGCTACCTGGTGGGTTGGAGGGATAAAAGCAAGCTGATTTAAGTAGGAGGGCTCACAGACTAGAGCCCCAGAGAGGATTGCATTTGAGTTAGGACCAGTTAGGTTGCTGTTTTGTGCTTCAGTTTTACTGGAGAACTGGGTTGTGGCTACAGGAAAGAAGGAGGCCACAAGCAGAGTGCTTGGAAGGCACCCCCCACTATCAGGGACTGGAGAAAGACCAAAATTGAGCAGGCTGAGGCTGGCATAGTGAAACTGGTGCCCCCAAAGAGCCTGCAGCGAAGTCATTGCTGAGGCTTGGGAGTTGTCTCAAACAGTAGAGCAGGGCTGAAGCTTGGTCAGAGGAAAAAGGGGGCCAAAGTCAGGACATTTGAAGCCCTGGCAGATGTTTGTATGCCTCAGGGGGGGAAGAGATAGGAGAGGGGGAAGCGAGTGCTACCTTAGAGATGAAACACCTTGAGAAAAAGCACAGAGACCTCCAGGAGTGAGTATGGACCAAGCCAGCAGGTGGGTGAACCAGAGAAACTACTGGTCCCAAACAATGACACCAAAGGCACTGGAGGCGAGGTGGGACTGGAGAGCACCAGCAGGTGGGTTGGGCCCTAGAGGGCACCAGGTGCCAGAGATGGCAACCCATGCAGCTTGCAAGGCAAAAGGTCTCTGTGCTTAAGTACTTGTGGTGTACGTGCATCCACAGTGAGGATATGCAGACAGATAACATTTCAAAGAACCTGTTTACTGGTAAATAACTTTTGTTAATACTGGTGTACTCACTACATGCAAACTGTGAAGTCTATTCATAAAATTGCCATCAATATTAGTTTGCTTACACTGAACAGGAAGTAGAATGACGGCGAAATTAAACATTTTGACCACTGAATTTTTATTATTTTAGTAAATAGTTGTTAGCTCAAGGGTGTGGAAAATCAAAAGTTACAGGGAATGCCAAATAAGTTGCCATAAAAAGCTAGTGATCACCACTGCTACCTTCTCTGAATGAAAAACTAAATGGAGCACAAACTTTCTCTTTATCTGATATTTAGGACACCATGTTTTTTAGTCCAAAGTGTACCACTTCCAGTTTGTAGACAGAGTTATAATGTCAAATGAATTCACACTTTCATCAGCCCACTCAAGCAACATAAGGGTTCAGTGAAACATGGGTCTTATAAACCTGTCTGAATGTCACGGTTTTGGCAGTAAAAGAGAACTAGGAAATGCTCCAGTTGTAGCTTTCCATGGTTTTCCTAGTCCAAAAACCTGACATTAAGGCATGTGTGCAGGAACTACATTTTTTTTTCTTTATCACATTAGTGTTCAGACACCTGACATTCCATATTCTCCTGCCCCTGCAAGCAGACAAATGGCATTTTGTTGTTTATTCATTGCTAAAGTGATAAGCAGAGCTCTGGCAAACCTTAAGGTTTCACTGCTAAATCAAAGTCACCTCTTGTTCAGCAGAATTTATGTTCAGATTCTAAACCCTGCTTTTTCCTTACTGGGTATCATCATCTAGAGACAAAGGTGTCTTCTAATGACCTATAATCCTTCCCCCCTATCCATTTTCCCCCACCCACCTCCCCCAGCCCAAGTCCTTTGATTCAAATTGTTCTGGCAGCAGCCTGCTAGCTCTCCTATCCAGGGGCTTTAAGAGCAGATAGGCACCCCGCTCTCCCACTCTGAAGCCTGAATTAACTTCAGGAGATTGAACCGCTTTCCTGTCCTCTTATTCGGCAGCAGCAAGAAATACAAGTTACATTTTACTGCTACACTATTTACCTTGTTCTAAAGTTCAGTTCAACCCAAACGTTCAGCATTGTCACAGGGAACCAATAGCAGACCCAAAGAAAGCCACACTAATTCACTATCGTGCAACCTTGCAAGGTAATGGATACCCTTTATCTGCAGCAACTTTGAAAAATTCTACTTTCAAATGAATTAATAGAAATGGTTGAATAAAATGTCATGTCCCCACCAAGAGGTGGGAAGTTTGAAAAGTTTCAATTAGGAAAGCAAGACTGTTTTAAGTTCAGTGTCAATTCACATTTAAAACTGTGTGGCAGTAAATATACTGTATTTCCTTACATAAAACACAACACTTGGGGCGTGCATTATAAGCAAGAGCATATGGTAATAGCAGTTTCTGTAATCTCAAGTCTCTGCCTATGGGGAGGAAATTAAAGGTAATACTGCATGTGCTTCACAGGAGGCAGCAACATGAGCCCTCTGACCTCCCTAGCATCTACTACTGTTACTCACTGCTACTTACCAGCACTTTCAAGGAAAGATTTCTTTTCTTCATTCTGCTTTTCAAAAACAAGGTGTGGATCTCATTCTATGGTAGGTTGTATATGAGAAAATACAGTATCTTTATTTTAAATTACATTTTTACACTTAAACTGATGTGCAGCACCCGTATATTAATGACATCCAACCAGAATGCTCCAACAAAATCATTGTTATGGTCTGTCTTGATGTTGGCTACAATTCCCACTTCCAGTTCCAGTGCCTTCTATACCCCCAGCTCCTGGGAAACCAATCTGGACTGCACCCATGCCTCAGGGGCCTAACCATTAAGCAAGATTGCCCAGGCCACCTTGAGATTATATATCCTTCATATCCTTGTCATGTCAAAAACAGGCATCAATCTGAGTGGCTGTAAGAGTTAATACTGAACTGTGTCCCCCTCCTGATTACTGGTAGAGAGAAGCTGGAAGCCATCGTGTAGCACAGTGTTTCCATGAAGTGAAGTTCTGGCAAAGAAAATCAGCTTCCTCAAGACATGCCCCCCAGCTCTGATTTGGGAGGGCTGGTTGAGGGGCAAGGGCAAGGGCAAGGGCAAGGGGGGGGAGGGGGAGTGCATGTGGTATATAAGTAAATACGGTAAATAAGAAGAAAAAAAGAAAACCCCTATGAACACCAAAATGGGTAGTGGAACAAGAATGTAAGGCAAGAGGAAGGCTTCACCTATGTTCTGATGCTGCCAGCATTCACCCTACTGTGCGAGCACCTTACAAATGAGTAGAAGCATATGTATTCATATCTTATCTAACCTTCTGAGCACGCAAACAGTGTGAAGACAAAATAATAATCGGTTATTTTAGGTACAACTGCATGATTGAGCTGGTAAGAGGGAAGGGACTTTAGCAAGAAAATGCATTTCCCTCTCGTTTAAAAATGCTATTTTCTTTGGTATTTTTCTTCCCTATAAACTTTGGCATTTTACTGTTCCAGGATAAGAGCTTGCAATGACTACTTCTCTAACTGGCAAATAGTTTGAAAATTCTGAGAACATGCACCAATCACAGAAGAAAAATAAATAGTAGCCGGACTAGGTATTTGCATATTGAGTATAGTTATTAAACAGCCATCACACAGTGATTATACAAATGTATGCACTATGATCAGCTAATGGTTGTCAGGCACAGGTCAAGGATTCATAGAGAATAGGTTAGAGAGAAATAATTGCAGTGATTCCACAAAAGGAGCCTCCAGAATGGGACAGCGTCCTTGCCTCATGACAGGCTGTGACAGCCTCATTTCAGAATAATTTTAAATGCATATTGAGGCTTAAAACAGTCAAAAGTTAACTGTTTTTCACTGAAAGGAAAAGGGATGAGAATCACTATTTCATCCCATCAGGGAACATAAATCATTGCATAAAGTAAACAAGGACTACTAAAATAGGGCTTTTCGGTTTGGGGTCCTAAAATTTCAGTGTAGACAACTAAATATTACAAGTCACTACTGAACGGGGCCTTCTCCCATTGCAGGAGAAAAATATGGAACATATTCGCTACTAGAAGATACAAAGTGGTCAAAGCTAAAATAGGATCCATTACTGCCTTTGAAGCCATGAAGGGACAAAATGTTAACCCACTTCCTCTGAAGACTTCTTGGGGGTAAGTAGATGGACCAAAAAAAAAAAAGAGATGAGGAAACAAGGTAAGAGAAAGGAGGAGGTCCTACTCCAAATAATAACAGGGGAGATGAGCTCTTTTGAGAGAGGTGGAGTTGTACAGATAGAAGGAACTGTGAGAATTAAGGCGGCTTCAGGCATCACAAAATAAGAGTGTAAGCAATTTTTTTTAAATGTGATCCTCCTTTTTATTCTGTCTGTAAGGCAGTTGCTAGATTCTTCAAACATTGAAGTTTTGTTTATTCAAGTGAACGTACTGTTAGTGGAAAGAGCATGAAAACAGGTCATGGAGGAATAGTGAGGTGCAAAAATTAATTGTACATTTAACTCTCAAAGTGGTAGCTCCATGTTCACTCATATCTCTTCCCTGCTCTCCCAGGCCTGGGAAAGTTCTCTCCTCCATACTCACATACTTAACCTATTTGGTCAATGGTTACATTCTTCTGTTTGTCATGGCTGTGATAGGAGATGAAATGTCTTATGCAACTATGAGCATCAGGAAAGAGACCAAAAACTAAACCGTGTGCACCCATTTCCTACCGAATTCATAATAGAGTAGTGGGATGACATGCTAATGGTGATGTATGCTGCTTGGCAGATGAAGTGCTGTGCCTTATAACAGCTGCAACTTCTTCAGGCCATAAAAATCACTGACACGGGGCTGGAAGGGACCCTCAGAGGTAATCTAATCCAACCCCTTGCATAAGGCAGTATCATCCCTGGCCAAACTATCCAATCCAATGTCTAACCTATTAGCAAAACTACTCAGCCAACACTGACACCACACAAAACATAATACCCTAACCTGCCCAAAGTAAAGCAGGGGGACCATATTGGTCAATATCCTGCTGCTGCAAAGTTTATTAAAAAAATGCTCAAAAGATTCCAGAAAGAGGGTCATTACCCCTGCTACTGAGAAATGCAAAAATCCCTGCAATCCATACCAGTTTGACCACGGAGTAAAATGTCTTCCTCTTGCCAAATATGGTAATTGGTCTAACCCTGAGCTGAGACCCTCTAGCTAGCATGTAAGAGTGTGTAAAGCAGGCTCTATTTGGTTTGGATTCAGATTCAACCCAAATCATGGACAGTGATTCAATTTGTTGATTCAGATCACTGTCCCTGATTTGATTTGGTCAAATCTGAATCTAAAGATTCGATGCTGATTTGGAGACAGACACAGCTTTTAAAAGTTTTTTCTACGTACCTTGAGGTAGCAGGCACAGCTCATGATCACTGCAATGCTGGGGTGCATGAAGCATCCCAAAGGAGCGCAGGGGGGCCCTCCACATGCTCAACGGTGAACCTGGAAGTGGACCAGAAGTATTTCCAGTCCACTTCTGCATCTCCTGGGGAGCACGCTGGGCTCCCTCCACCCCCATGCCTCCCTGGTTCGACAATTAACCATAGGGGGACCCTAGATGCCCCCCCCCCCAGACCCAGGAGGCACCAGTTGCCAAGCCAGGGAAGTGTGGGGGGCCCCCCTGCATGCTTGGAAGTGGACCAGAACTGCTTCTGGTCCACTTCCGGGTCTGCTGCTGAGTGCGCTGGGGACCACCCTGCACTTCAATGGGACACTCCATGTGCCCCAGCACTGCAGCAATCACAAGCCTCTGCTATCTAGAGGTATCTAGAAAAAACATTTAAAGCTGTGTCTGTGTCTGAATCTCTGAATTGATTCACAGGGTTCCGATTCAATTCAGAGAGATTAAAGTGTCCTCTGATTCGATTTGGATTCGGAGATTCAGTGGCTGAATCGGGCCAAATCTCCCCCAAATTGAATCAGGAACTGAAGCTTCGCAGAGCCCTACTAGCATGTCTTCTTTCCCAAATACAAAATATGATACTCACCTTGAATGCATTAATTACAGTAGCCAGTTCTGTGTCCAATTGGATTTAGCCTGTATTTTGGATAAAATAAAGCTTTTAAAGGCAGCTACTGTGCACATATGGTACTTGAAAGAGACAGGGGCTATAAGAACCCCTGACTAGGGAGCTCGTGGATTACAAAAAAGGTAAGATTAAGCTCCAACATGGAAGGATTCTCTTGCTTGCACTACGGCTTAACAGACTACAAGAATATTAAGAGATACTTATGCACTGGCAATCAGTTTGCTTATTTCTTGTACTGATTTCACTTGTTTGAACTATCTCCTGGTTGACGTGCTTCTCAGCCTGCAATCACAGAAAGAACT
>NW_005842413.1:901037-915118 GCF_000455745.1 Alligator sinensis | reverse complement strand
GGTTCAGCATGCTGGGAGACCCAGATAAACTAACGACACTAGTTATACAAGGTTTGCCCTGTAATAAGTTGATTCTGATTGTACATACTACAATGCATGCAAAGTAATAACATCTTGGGAAAGAAGGGTTAACGTTAAAACTTACTAGAAAGTTATGCGCAAAGACAGGTTGTTAGAGAAAATGTTGTAAGAAAAAGCACAGGCTGCAACTGTTGGAAACTTTCAAATGTGGTCCTTATTGAGAAATTAAAAGAATTCACTTTGTTCAGTTACTGAAGCAAGCAGTTTAAGAGACCAACATTTTCATAAGACTACTGGTGGATTTTAAATGTTTGATTTTCAAACAACAAAAGAAAAAATGCCTGTGCAAAAAGTAAGTACAAATGAAACAATATGCACAGCAAACAATATTTAATCAAAAAACACAGAGAGAGAAGGCAGCAACTATTTATTCTTTTTAAGAAATTTCCAGTATAACTGGGTGTGTGTAGACAAAACAGGGGCCCTAAATTGAAGCGGTGGTTTTTAAAAACCCTGCTTTAATTTAGGGCTGATTAAACCCCTGTGTCATGCGGGAAGGGGAAGGCGAGCTGCCAGTGGGCGGAAAGGTCCCTGGGCTGCAAAGCGGGGGAGGGGGGAGATGCTGGTACTCCCCTCTGCAGCAGCAGCGGCTCCCCTGCCAGGCAGCACCCACCCGCAGGCACCCAGCTTGGGCAGTCCCGGAGGGCACTGCAGCCATGGAGGGAAGCACCAGGCCCTTGCGCAGCTCAGGTAGGCTCCAGTGGGGGTGGAGAGGGGAAAGATCAGGCTCGCTGCTTTTCTTGGGCGAAGCTGCTTTCCCAGGCTGCCTGCAGGGCTTCCTACAGAGCCCCTCAGCTGCACAGAGCCCGGTGCTTTGCTCCACAGCTGTAGGGGCAGCAAATGAAAACTCCTTGGAGGACTTTTAGTTTGCTGCACCCAAAGTCATTTAAGGCACACTACACTGCCAAATTTTCTACAGTGGCTGGAAATAAAGCACAATATGCCGCCAAGGCATGCAAATGCCAACACCATTAAAGCAGTGCAAAAGTATTTAGCCCACTTTAAAGTGTCACGCGCACGCACCACTTATTTAGTTGACACACAGCCATAATGTTCATCAAAGCATCCCACAGCACAACCAAAGTATTAGGGGCATCATCATAGCCCTACAACATAAGCACCTTTGTTGAGACAGAGAAGGGGAAGGGGCCAAGAAATCCATCATAACTGCTCTCTCCCACCCTAAATTGCAGACAGTGAGATCTCATATAGGACTATAACACAACCTGGCCATATTCATTACAAACAGATTAATTAAAAGGAAAATGCAAGTTTAATTCACAGCATCACCCTTGATGCATAAGGGAAAAATATAAACAAAATGAATATTTCCACCTGGGGGATGGAATGAACAGCAACAGGGAGTCTTTATAAAAAAATGAATCCCACGGTACTTGTTTACTGCAGCAAGATGAATCTGTACAGAAGTGAAGAAAGCAAAATTAAAGAAAGTAAGTTATATGGGGAATTTAACAGTACTTGTTTACTGCAGCATTATGAATCTGTACAGAAGTGAAGAAAGCAAAATTAAAAAGTAAGTTATATGGGGAATTTGTTAGCCATATTCAGTATCTAGTCCTTCAATTAGAAGTTGCACCCTAAATTTTATTAGATAAAGTTTTTCAAAGACTCTGTTAGCCTAGAAAATCCACTGATCTCACTTACCTGAACTAGCTAAGACTGCCCTTTTATTATGTGTATGAGTCACAGGATAGAAAATTAAAAACTACATACAGTTTAAAATTGCAAGCCAATAGCTGAAGGGTGTAAAAGCAAGTCATCCCACTTACCAGTTCTGTATGTCTCCTAATTCCCTCAGACAACCTCATGCTTGTCCTAAAGTACTAATAGAGGACATGCGGGCAGGGGGAGAGGGTGGGGGAATGTAAGAGCTCATACTCTATGCAGCATTATTATGTATTATTTAGTTTAATATCTTCTTGTGGCCAACACAAAATTACTATGTGCCATTTTCTTCAAAAGAACATTGTAGTAATTTTGGTGTTGCAGCCGAACCATTAAAGTATAATAGTGTACACACAAAAATTCTACTGATTAGCCAGCAAAAATATGTAATTATACCCACAGTGTGGGATTCTGCTGGCTGGTATTCTACTGCATGCTGCTTTGTAAGACTTCTTCCCTGCCAAAACTAATGAGGAAAATACTGAGCTGTTACTTCCAGTTGTAGCAAAGGTTTTTGTCTCGATTTTACTGATATTTATAAAGTGATCACCATGTATAATAAACAAGCCACAACTGCCAACATTAAACTGTAATCTACAACAGCTAATGAATAAACAACAGGAGGTTTAACAATGCTTCATAGGTCCATAATAAATTAAATGAATTTCCTAGAAGTAATTGTGAATATCTAATTTATCCAAAGCATTTCAGTTTTCTAAAATTTGATCTAATTAGTAAAGAAAGTGTAAGATAGAGTGAAAAATCAATTTAAGTGTAGGAACAGATCCCAACAATTAACCCTTTAGACTAGCAACAATACAGATTGTTTCCATAAGTAGCTATTGATAAGCTACAGTAAAGCCAAGGTTACATGTCCTATGTGGTTTTACAAAGTCCCAGAGGAACACACAGCCATGTTGCCAATTCTTACATTTTGTATTTGATCCAGCTTCTAGGATCACATAATTATGTGAGAAACTCAGCTTACAAAGCAGAGAAGGGTTGTGCGAGTGTGAGTTTACTCTCCCTCTCCCTAAGGCACATACATTTTTTAAAACTCCAAACATAAATGAAAAAACCCACAGTATTTTTTTGTCTCTCACCCCCTTTCTTTTTAATCTAATGTTTTGGTTTGGCTTTTCCCCATTTTTGGCTATACCTGGCTCACATTTTGGAATATTTTAGGTTTCCAATAAATGAAACACAGACCTACGTCTCTCTTGGACCTTATTAGAAAACATTTAACTCAGGAGAATTCTGATGGCTGAAGAAAAAAAAACAAAAACAACCATAACATGTAAAACGTTTCTGTCATGGTTCACAAGGGCGTTAGGCCTAATGCGCGAAGCCGGGAGTGAGAACTGGTAGGGATGAATTGTAGGTTAAGAGCAACTGAGGACAACCCAAATTCTAAACCAAGAGGTGGGAGTCAAGCCCAAAGATGAGCAAGAGGACTAACCAGGGATCCAAGATCAGGAGGTAAAGCTACGGTCAAATGAAAGTCCAAACACCGAATCAGAAGGTTAACCAAGAATCAGGCAGTCAGAGGAATTACTGGGACAGGAGCTGTACAATGACTGGAGACCAATCAGCTTTACAGCAAGGCTCTAGTGTTGGAGGTGTTCCTTAAGAGCAGATCTGGAACCAATCAGAGGGAAGGGGCTCGGGCTCAGCTGACTTTGGTTAGTTTGTAAGGCTCAATTAATCTGGCTGCAGAGCAGAAACCTCACTTACTCTTGCCCCTGTAGGCTAGGGTTCAGCTGGCCCTTGTTAGTTCATTGGCTTCAGCTGACCCAGTTAGTCAGGCTGCAAGGCATGAGCCTCACTTAGCCTAGTCCTTTCAATTTCCAAGTATAACAGGCACGGAAGCGTTTCAGCCACTGCACATACCTGCAGTGCCAGTCACACCCTCTGGCTGGAATGCTTCATAAATCACTATACCTACATGCAGCCTCATGCTCTCTAGGTAGTTGGTTTGACAAGGGGCTACAGTAACCTATGGTTTTTCTCCAGCCTCCTCTCACATGGCAGGGGGTAGGTCTCTGCTGCAATACAGGGCCTGTGGCACACCCCCCAGCCCACATCTGGCCCCTTCACATGGTGGTGAATGGAAGAAATGGCACTAGAAATGGCACACTCCTGCCACTCCTCCTGTGCACTCCCACTGCCAAAACAAGGAAATGATGTCCTGAAACACAACCCCTGCCAGAACCAGAGAGGGAGTGGGGGCTGGAAAACCAGTATCCTAGCTCTTGCAACAATGGGTGCAAAAGGAATCAGCACCAAATCCACTTTCTCCATATTCCCCATGCATTTCCCTGCCTCTGAACTGCTTTTCCCCACTGCTTCTCCCCAACCCTTACTGCTTTCCTTTGTTGCAGCAACCACTTCTCTTGACATTGAATTTGCCCCCTGTGGCAGTCAACGGCAATGGGAATTAGCATCAAGGGTAAGGAGCAGCAGCAGCAGTGGCTGCAGGAGGAGGGTGTAAGAGATAGGAGTGATAGCTCACCCCTCAGCACAGAGCAGGATGGGCTGCTGTGGTAACAGGCTGTGTTACTCTTAAGAGGCAGGGAGATTCCTGAAGGACTCTCTTCAAGCCTTTATTATAACAACTAACCCGTGAAACCAAAATGGTCCACTGACCACTTCCTGTGGACGACATCACTCTTTAGTAAGGGAGTTAACCCTTACTACTACATCCTCCTTTCTCGGGGGGGGGGGGGAAACTTGATACATAGTTACAAAAGGAACTTAAACAAAGCAGAAACATTGGTAAGTCTCTTCGTTTAGACCACACTAAGTCACAGGTTTAATCTCTTTGGTGGAACTGAGATATGTCCACACCTAGTGTGGTAAACAGGTGGAATTTGATGGAGATGTTCTGGATTCTTAGGGAGAAGACCACTAGGCGTTCCCACCTAGTATGAATGAGGGGTATCTGCCCTAGCCTGGACGGTGCCTTGGACCCCCCGATCTGAGATCCAAGCTTTTTGCTGGGGGGAAGGAGCAGGTACATGTCTTGAAACATTCCTGGTGTTGTAGTTCTGTCCCTGATGGCCCTTTTTCTGTTTGTCTTTCCCATTAAATTCCTGTGGATTAACAAGTTTTGGAAACAAGTTATTTATCATACTTGGTAGGGTTGTACAGAGTCAACGACTCATGAGCAACTCAAGCTGGACTCCACTCATGCTCCAATGGCACTGAAAAGTAAATCAAGAGTGCCTTATGAGATCTTCATTCTTCTGAAGCAAAATCTTCACAGTTCGCCCTGCACATTCTGCTTCTCCATTACTATGGGGGAAATGTGGACTTATGATGACATGCTGAAAGTCATACTGGGCTACAACCTGCTTAAAAATACAGCTCCAGAAAATTGAGAGCCATTATCAGTTCTTAAAACTAAAGGTATGCCATGGCATGCAAATATAGTCTTCAATGGCATTATAACTCTCTCTGTTGTGGTGTTCTGTAATTGTACCATATCCAAGTAACGGGAATAATAATCAATAGCAACAAGGTAAACAGAAACCTTCCAGGTAAATAACTCAGCTCCCAACATCTACCACCGATGATCTGGTAAATCAGTTGTGAGGCATGGCTCCACATGAACTGGTTGGCGTTGAGCACAAACCTTATAACTGGCCTCTCAGTTCTATATCTCAGCACAGATGGAAGGCCACCAGACTGTCTGGCAAGCTCTGGCTTGACATGTTGCAATGCCCTGGTGAGCATCAAGAATCTTCTCTAGGATTTCCTGGTGTAACGTTGAAGATATCAGCACTCTGTTGTAGAACATGACTAAGTCTGACCATTGGTGATGCGTAGGGGGTGCACATGGGTGCATGTGCACCCCATGAACATGGCGGTGTACCCCCACTCCGCGGGCAGTTGCTGCTCACCACCACCCCCGCCCCCACTGCTGACACCGCTGGTGGCATCTGTGGGTGGTCCATAATCACCGCTGGCCGCTACCACTACTGCTGGTGGCATGTGCAGGTGGTTGCCGACCACTGGTTGGTGCCCCCTCCCTGCCCCGCCGCTGATAGCACTGCAGCTGCCTGTGGCAGCTCCCCGCTTACCACCACCATGCTTCCACTGCCAACAGCACAGCTGCTGCCTGCCAGAGCTCACCGTGCACCCACAGCCACCAGGGGCACACAGAGTTCATGTCTCTGACAACAGAGAGATTGAATCTCTCTTCTTGGTACTTCACCAGTTCACAATCCTTGAACCTTACTTGAAGCCATCCTTCCAAGCATTATTTCTTTATCTTATGGAAAGAGGAGCTTCCTGAATTCTTCTTTGTAGTGAAACAGATATGGGTGTCCCATCCACAATAAGGTCCACGTAAACAGCAATATCTTGCTCCTGGCGGAGTTCTTCTGGAGACAATGGAGTCTATAATGGTGTCCTAGAAAGAGTATTAGCTGTTTGTAACTTTTCCAGGGATTGTAGGTGAAATTCAGCATACTGAGTTGGAATCTCTGGATTCTGGGTGGAAGCTCATCAAGAGGTTTGCCTTCTAACAGAGACACAAGTGGCTTGTGATTGGTTTCTAAAGTAAAAGTCATGCCCACAAGAAAAGCTCTGAGTTGCTCACATGCTCAACTGTTAGTGCTTCTTTTTCTATTTGTGCATATCAAGTTTCAGGTAAAGAAAGTGCTCTCGACACAAAAGCAATAGGGGCTCAGTGGCCCGCTTCCTGATGTTGTTGTAACACTTCTCCAAGCCCATATGATGAAGCGTCTGCTGCACGAGTTTCTCAGGTTGGATCATATTGAGTCATCAGGGAGGAACTGAGTATAGATTTGATCTTGTTGAATGCCAACTGCTGTAGCAGTCCTCGGAGCCATATGTTTTTATCACTTAAGAGGTATCTTAAAGGCTTTGTTATTGTTGCCAAGTTTGGCACAAAGCAGCCCAAGTATGTAGCCATGCCTAAAAAGCTGCATAATTCTGCAACATCCTTGAGTTCCAGTAACCTCTTGATAGCTGCTATTCTTGATGGATCTGGTTGGATTCCATGTGGTGTAATCTGATGTCCCACAAACATGAGCTGCCAAGTAGCAAAGGTACACTTTTCATTAAATGTAACTTCAGCTTCTTGGAGTTTTCTGAGTGTTACATCTACTCTTGCATCATGTTGTGCCTTGGTGGTCCCAAAAATCAAAATATTGTCAGCATGGCAATGAACACCTTCTAAACCATCCAATATTTGTGGCATCCAAACCTGAAAGAATTCAGGAGCGTATGAGATTCTGAAATGTAGCCGTTTAAACTGGTACCATCTGAATGGAGTAATAAAAGTTGTTAGCTTGGATGATTCAACAGCTAGAGGAAATCTGCCAGAACCCTGCCCAAGCATCCAATTTTGTGAAAACTTTGGCTCCTGCAAGTTGAGCCATGGTGTGTTCCATGAAAAAAAGAATGCATCTTTCTCTGCACATATACTTGTTCAGCTGTGTGAGGTCAACACATATCCTAATCTTACAATCGAGTTTTGGCACAAGCACCATTCCAGAACACCAAGGAGTAGGTTTTTCAATCTTTGTAATTATTCCCATTTCTTCCATTCATGTTAGCTCTTCTTTAACTTTGTTCATTTGGCAAAGGTATGCATCTTGGAGTAGTTAATGCATATGGGATGGCATCAGCTTTTAGGCATATCTGATATTCACCTGACATTTTTCCAAGACCAGAAAAGACCAGTGGGTATTTGGTTCTGTAGTGGTGCTCCAAGGATTGCTGGTCAAATATTTCATCTAGTCAATGGACAAGTTGCAGTGCCTGTGTGGCCGGTAAACCAAGTAAAGTCACAACAAGATTAGCAATCACAGACTTCCTTGTCTGTACATCTCTACTTCAGTGTCAACTTTGCATTAAAGGATCCAAGTACTTTGAGGGTAGTGTCACCTGGTCCCTGTAGCTGTTTAGTAGGGGTAAGGAGAATCCCATCCCTATATGGGCTGTAGTAAGAATCAGGGATAGCTGAGACTGCTGCTCCTGGCCCTGGCTGTCTATTAAATGGCCCTGGCCGTCCATTGAGCTCAATTTCTGTCAGATCCATCAGTTGGGAATCACCTGTTTGATTTCCTATTGGTGGCAGGATTCGCCACTGCTGACACCATGCATTACTCTGGATCTTAGAGATTCCTTGTTCTCGTTAAGCCTTTATTGTAACAACTACCCTTGACCTAAAACGGTCAACTAACCATTCCTGTGGATTACATTCTTTAGTAAGGGAGCTAACCCTTACTACTGCACAGGCCATTTGGATGAAGAGAAGCAGTTCAGGGGGAGAAGAATAAACAGAGCAAGGTAAAGGGGGCCACTAGCCCTGGAGGCAAACTGTACTAGTTACAGCTCTGGGCAGAGGAGCAGAATGCTCTCACCTACTCTCCCTCCAGCTGGGGGCAGGGGGAAGAAGGAAAAAAAAAAAAAAAGAGACTAGAGTGCTGTGTAAGGGCTGGTGGCTCAGTTTTGGCTTTGGCCCCAAGCCCAGGACTGAAGCTGGAGCTGAGTCAGTGCCTGCCCCGAGTAGGGATGACTCTTGTAGTAGGGGAGAGGGCCCATGACAAGGGGAACAGAGCGGGGATGCACAGGTGAGATCCATGGTGTGTGGCTCTGGGGAGGAGTGCTTGGAAGACTATGCAGCCTGGTCTTCTCCTCTCCTGACCCTGCCACCTGCCTTCCCTGTCTTTCAGCTCTGGCTCTGGTCCGAGTCCCTCTGGTCCCAACCTGGACAGGCCCACAGACACTGCTGCTGTTGAATACCCTAGAACCACAACTGCCACCCAGTAGGTAAGCAGCTGGGGTATGAGGGCAGAGGGCCAGGCAAAGGCACAGAAAGGAAAGGGACTGGGGGAAAGACTGTAAGACAACCTCCCAATTAGTAGATTCTATACATGGAAAATTATAACAAATGTATACATTTTCCTTGTATACAATCTAATTTTTCATGCATAGAATTTAATTCTAATCTTAATTCAAGTAAATATGGTAATTTGAAAGCAAACTTTCAGGTAAGGGATTATACAAGATTACAAAGAAAAAAAATAAGTGGGACTAACTTCAGGGATAGGCTGAACAGCAATTTATATAATTGTATCCATCTTTGTCATGTCCCTAGCTATCGCTATTAAAAACAAAAAACCCCCGAAAACTGTGACTTCAATGGAGTTTCATTGAGAAATTCTAGAGTATCTGTTAACTTAAAACGTATTACAATTGACAATGATTGTACTAGGGTTTGTATACAATCTCTTGTGATCCCAAAAACCAAGAGGGGGAAAAATGGTACACAAGCAAAGTAAAAAAGATATATATATTTATGACAGAGGAACAGTTTTACTAGGAAATCTGGCCAACAACATGAGCCAGAGTTTAAAAGAACAACCTCTGATTACCAGTCACTTCAGACTAAGCCTCCAGACCAACCCAAAAACTTCAGCATAATAGGATATTCATCCTTCCAGATTTCACATGTAAACAGGCCCTAACAAACAACTGAGCAAAAGCAGAACAAAAACAGTCAGCAGTCACCCTAGGGTACAAGCATAAACAAGCCTTGTTTTAGAATGACTAATACATTCTGCTCGCAGTGGTAATGTTAAGAATGAAGTGTCTGAATGTAACAGGATTGAGGGAATGATGGAGAATCTCTTTTAAAGTACTAATATGACTATTTTTTCTTTCTTCCTTTAAGGCAAGAAACTTTTTCAGTCTCCCCAGATAAAGCATAAATAATCTGATGCCAGAATTCTGATTATTTCTGAGGGCAAGAACTCCACATTTGCACAAAGTATATAAAAACTAGTGTATGTAAAAGAATACTCTGCAGCTTAGTAATTGGGTTTTGTGAAACTTAACCTCCTTCCAAATTAATGAACTACAGGTGTGAATGTGTCATTGTTTTTTGCCCCAAAGTGAAATGCTTTCTCAGACACTTGGCTTCTAAGAGAGTTATGGTTAATTTACAATAATACACTATCAGTATTTCATTTGTGTTGTCACCATTGTGCTGGAAAAAAGCAAGTCTTCACAATGCCATAGAAAAATGTTGCTTTTTCCCTCCCCTATAATGAGCAGGCAGCTCAATTTTATTACCTCTAGGTATTCATGTACTTTTATTTTTAACATTAATTGCTTTCTAGATCTGCTGCCTGATTGAAGGGAGCATGGACTACTTTCTTTTTTCATGTCACCAGCCAAAACCTATAGTAGAAGAGAAAGTTATTCCAACATCTATACAATGAAATCACATCTTTACTATCTGTGTTTATGCTCGAGGGTTAATACACCTAACACCTGCATATTATGCAAAATAATTTTTCAACTAGTGAAAACAGAAGAATGAAGGCTAAGCAACAGGTAATCTATTTGCACATTTGATATAAAAGGGTGGAGTCTCAGGAAGCAGGTTATTCAACATCCCCGGCTTCCAGTGAGAAGTGAGAGCTAGAACCACAAACAACTTGTTGCTCAGATAACAGAGCAGATAAGAAAAATATTGCAGTGAAGGCAAGATATCTCCTGAACAATGAAGACATATCTATACAAGCATAATACAAGCCACAATTTGTGATCTGCAGTATCAATAATCAGGAGACTATGAACAGAAAAGGGAGGCAGACATCTTTAAAGAATTCCCAGTATGCTAAGGCAATGGCTGCTTCAGAAAAAAGGCCTGTTTATTAATATTGCTTTCTGAAAAAATATAAAAATGGTACTATTAAAATAAAATATAAAAATGGTACTATTTCTCTTTAACATTTTAGTTGAAGACTTCTAATTAGAATGCCTATTTTCTGATTTACTGAACTTTGCAAATTTTTAATTAGTATACTATGGCATGCATGTCTGGAGTTGTAATACTGCTACGCTTGTCATCAGATAAACTCACCTATTTACCCATTTCTAAACATTTTAAATTAAATGAAACAAAAAGTCACATTAAAAACTAACATTGCTATATTGTTACATACAGGCCAATCTCTATCAAAATAGAAGAGTGAAGTCCACATCTCCCTTGAAGCCAACCTATAGTTGATTCTATTTTAAAAACATCCCAAAAAACCCTTAAAAATAAGGGATTTTTGTTTCTACGATTCCAAAGCACTATGCTTTTTTCAACCATTCTACCATGTTACATTCAAATAAGCATTGGCAGAAATTTTACAGATTTTATTTATTAACATACATGTC
Organism: Alligator sinensis; assembly: GCF_000455745.1. Taxonomy (NCBI): domain Eukaryota; kingdom Metazoa; phylum Chordata; order Crocodylia; family Alligatoridae; genus Alligator; species Alligator sinensis. The sequence continues at coordinate 904,144 of NW_005842413.1, read as the reverse complement.
ATTGAATTGTTTATGGTCAGGAAACAGTTTGAATACAAGTCTTCCCATCGTAATCCAGAAAAAAAAATATAGACTAGAACTTATACTGAACTTTCCAATACTAGATCTCAAAGCATTTTACATAGGAGGCAGTCATTAATACCATTATAGATAGGAAGATTGGAGCACAGAAAGGCAAAGTCACCCTACTAGAATCACTGAAAAAGTCAGGTGCAGAACTGAGGATTCATAGATTGTAAAGGGCTAGAAGGGATGTTGCAAGATCATCAGGTCCAGCTCCCCTGCACTAAGCAAGAAAGACACCTGGGATCAGGTGACCCCAGCGAGATGACTGTCCAGTCTCCTCTTGAAGATGTCCATGGTAGGTGATTGCACCACCTCTGAAGAGCACCTATTCCACAGTCTGGACACCCTGACTGTGAAGAAGTTTTTCCTGGTGTTAAGCCTGAAACGGTCTTCCAGGAGTTTGTGGCCATTACTCCTGGTTTTCCCCAAGGGTGCCCTGGTGAACAGTTGTTCGCCAAGCCCCTAATGTAGCATTGTGAAGAGTCCCAGGTCCCTCAGCCTTTCCTCTTATGGCTTGCCGTGCAAGTCTCTAATCATATAGGTGGCACTTCTCTGGACTCTCTCAAGCTTTACCACGTCCTTGTTGAAGTGCGGTGCCCAGAACTGGATGCAGTACTCCAGCTGCAATCTCACCAATGCTGAGTAAAGGGAAGAATAACTTCCTTGGTTTCGCTGCAGATGCATCGATTGGTGCATGCCAGGGTATTATTTGCCCTGCTGGCTACAGCATCGCACTGCTGGCTCATATTCATACCATGATCTATTATTACCCCCAGGTCCCTTTCATTTGTGGTGCTAGTCAGTTTAGCACTGCCAAGCCTGTAGGTATGTAGGTAATTGTTTGTCCCCAGGTGGAGCACTTTACTTTTCTCAATGTTGAACTTCACCTGGCTCTGATCCGCCCAACTTGCCAGCCAGTCTAGGTCCGCCTGTATCTGCAGCCTATCTTCAAGAGTAACTTTGGTGTTGTCCACAAACTTGGCCAGTGAGTTCTTCACCCCCATATCTAAATCATCAATAAAGATGTTGAAAAGCACTGGACCAAGCACCGACCCCTGCGGGACACCACTGCCCACTTCTCACCAGGGCAAAACAGATCTGTTCATTAGAACTCTCTGGGTCCTACCCTGCAGCCAGCCTCCTACCCACCTTACTGTTGTGCAGTTAAGTCTACAATCCTCTAATTTTTCCGTGAGAACATTATGGGATACCAGATCAAAGGTTTGTTGGAAGTCAAGGTATACAATGTTGACCTCCTCTCTTTTATCCAGGTGGCAAGTTACCTGGTAATAGAAGGAGATGACATTGGTAAGACAAGACCTGCCTGCAACGAAGCCATGCTGGCTGTCATTCAGAATCCTACCTTTTGAGAGTATATTGCACATAGACTCCTTAATGAATTTTTCCAGGATTAAAACCAGACCTCCTGATTCTTATGGTAAAAGCGGAAGTTGCCAAATGAAGTGTATCAAGTTGTAGCGGGACACATCCTGCCACAGCCGGTCCACTTTATTGGATAAAATGCATGTCACCCATTATCCTGCATCTGGCAGGAGCCCTAATGCAGGACAACAGGAAATGTTTCTGGTGTCCAATGACTCCCTGAAGTTCTTTGCTGTCCCATGCCTCCTTGTCAGGACATGGGTCCTACACTGACCTGTGCCTCACAGGGAGGCACGGGCTGGCAGTGGGTCCCAGCACAGGGAAGTGCAGGACTGGGGAAATCCCCAACACCCCAGGCTACAAAGCTGGGCCCTGTGCCTGGTCCCATGCCAAACCATTCTTCATACAGAGGCATGGAGTATCAGGGATCCTCTGGGTCTTGTGCGGGCCGGAAGCGGTCCGGGCCCTTTTTTCGTGCCACGCGGGCTGTGGCCAGCAGCCCGGGCACGCAGGGTCGGAGAGAACAGGCGACACGCTGGAATTAGGCACGGACGCGTAATGGTTGATTCAAGATTGTTTACTTACATCGAAGATGGTTGACGCTGCGTCGATGGGCGGAGTCGCTGACCGAACTCTCGCGGGTTCCTCCAAAGCTCCACCCTTCTTTTCCGGTTCTTCCACGCGGTCTCCCTCTTGCTGGGCGCCATCTTGGGCTAGCGTTCCAGGATCCCTTCTCTCAGCCGCTTCTCTGACCGCCTGAACAGCCATACGCAGCTGGGCCTTTAAACTTAAATTCTTGTTCATTAAATCAGCAATTGTACGGAATGTTGCACTTAATTCTCCCCCCTTGTCGTACCGCGGGGCCACCCTCTCATCTGCGGTGTGTTCCTCCATCTCCAGATCTTCACGGAGCTCGGATGGAAGCTCGCGACCCCTTAATCTAGACGCCATGAGGGGAGGGAACCGGTCGATCGGCACCGGCTCTTCACTCTCCCAAGCATATCGTAGGCATCAGGCACACTCCCGGGTGAGGGTTGGGTTTACTGAGCCCGCCGGGTTGACTCTGGCGAGAGACACAGTATCGAGGGGCCTAAACAGGACCCGCTTGTCACTCATTATACACCCGAACGCCGCAGGGAGCAAATACACTTCTCTCTCTCTCGGGGCTCCGTCTTCGGAGGCTCTCGCTCCTCCCTTCAGCGAAAGGCGTCCGCTGACAAATCTCTCACCCGTTCCGCCTACCTGGTGGTAAGCGATATGCACCTCCAGTTCCATAAAACTTTTCACTTGGCGTTTGTTATCGTGCCAAGGGCAGTTCTTAACTAATTCTAGCTCTAGCGTGTTCTCTCCTGATCCCATCCTCATCGCCATGTCTCAGATGGCCGGAGCCGACTCGAGGTGATTTTAGAAATTACTCGTTTGCTGGGCGGGCTGGTAAATGGAGAGGCAGACAAAGCTTAATGGTTGCAAACACTTTACTTATGCCGCTTGTAGCCGCGATGCAGATGGTCCGGTCATTTGAACAACTATGTGAGTTGCTCCAGCTGGCAGGGCTCAGGCCAGCTAATCCATCCACAAATTAAGCCGGCGGGGAAAGGGTACATCGAGGATTGTGCTCGGCGACGGGGAGAAGAATCGATAGGTGATCAGTCTATCGA
>NW_005842413.1:899634-900916 GCF_000455745.1 Alligator sinensis | reverse complement strand
AATAATGGGGCTCGAATTATAATACAAATGGCGGGAACTCTTTGCAAAGTGCTTTTCTGTGCTGCAAAGAAGAACTGCACACTGCAAAGAAAGCTACAAATAGGCGGGAAAATAATTCAGTGGTGCCAAAGCACACACAAAACAAAATCACACCTTTGGGTTGTGACAGGTCTCATGACACCCTGCCACTCCCTGCCAGTATCCATGCTGATCGGTGCCTCCATGTGACGCACCGGGCCCAAGTTCCAGCATGAAGACACAGGGCCACATAGGTGCCAGCATGGAGATACTGGGTGCTGATGATTCCTCAGACCCTGTGGCTCCACACTGGAACCCACTTATAAAAACATGCCCCTGGAGATCCCATGATGGAGATAAGTGGGGAACCCCAACCTTCCCGGTTTAAAGAGAGGTACCCCAAGATTCCCTGGGGTGCATCTTTGTAAGCAGGGAAATCTGGGCAGGTGCTCCTGGGGCTTGAGGAGTCTGATCCCGTTCAAAAGTTCCTGGGGTGCCTAGAATGGGGCTACTCAAGCTCACAGAGCACACACCCCTGGATGAGCCTCCCACAGCTCTGTCCCTGATCCACCCTGGCCCCAGGACCCCATTCACATCAGCCCCTGCCCCTGCCCCACTGCCTCCCTCACTGTAGGGGCCTTGATCTGCCCCTAATCCTCTCCCCACCCTCCCTTCCTCTCCACAGACTCATCTGCTGGGCGTTGCTTTACACACTGCTAGACTGCATTCTTGGCTGTGTGCATACTGTGGCTGCTTGTGTGCATCTGTGTCTGTGTGCCTGCCCCCCACCTTCCTGCTGCAGTAGCCTGAAGCCTGCACCCGGGCTGCCCTGCGGCTCTTCTGCACTGCCACCGCTGCCCTGCTGGGCAGTCCAGAGGTGGCAGTGGCAGTGACAGCAGTGAAGCAGAGCCTAGGCACAGGCTCCAAAACCACATGCGTGATTAATCCATTAACAAAATTAACACAATAACCAGTTAATGCATTAATCATATATGTTAAGAGTGATTAATTGAAAGGCCTATTATGAATGAATAGCCAACAATCTGGCATCAGCTGCAGAAAGACACAGCATTTGGTTTGACCTCCTTCCCTGGGCACTTGATCACTGACCTCAGGTGTCGCAGAGCACCTTGGTGCTCTGCTCCTAGAGGGGAGAAACTGCCAGGGAGAGAGACAGAGCCCTGGCAGGTTATAACGAGCCCAGCTGAGTGTTGCCAGGGTAACGAGCCCAGCTGCGGGTTGCCGGGGCAGCTAAGGGGAGCCA
>NW_005842413.1:898995-899612 GCF_000455745.1 Alligator sinensis | reverse complement strand
GGCCCTTAGAAAGCCCAGGCGTGAGACCAGGCTGGCAGTTTCCCGGCCAGCAACCGGAGAGGCAGGAGCTCCCTCAGCCGAGATATAGCAAGAAGCCTGACTTGCAAGTATAGCTCACTATAGCCCTGAGACGATTGGGCACTATGGTTTAGCCAGGAGGCTCTAGTTTATGTTCAGGCTTGCAAATTACACCGGAGGCTTGGGTGAGGCTGTAGGGGTTGGAGGAGGCCTCCCCAGAGGGGGCATGACGAGCCCCAGAAGAGGGCACTAGCGCAACCAGTGGGTTGCGGGCGGGGAACAGACCCCGGGTTGTATACGGGGTACATAGACCCCAGCCCCAGAGTGGGGCAGCATTGAGAAGCCCGAGGTGGGCACGGCGAGCCCCAAAGAGGGGGAGCGCCACATTGGTCTATTGAGAAGCCCGAGGCGGGCACGGCAAGCCCCAAAGAGGGGGAGTGCCATATTACCCCAGAGGGGGCATGACGAGCCCCAGAAGAGGGCACTAGCGCAACCAGTGGGTTGAGGGCGGGGAACAGACCCCGGGTTGTATGCGGGGTACATAGACCCCGGCCCCAGAGTAGGGCAGTACTGAGAAGCCCGAGGCGGGCACGGCAAGC
>NW_005842413.1:884866-898095 GCF_000455745.1 Alligator sinensis | reverse complement strand
GTGGCGGGCGAGAATTAGAGGGTGCCTTGGGCCGGCCTGACACGGAGCGAGGGACCTTAAGGAGCACACGGCCCTCCGCGAGGACCCCGCCGTGACATCAGGATTGCTGTTCTCAGGTAGAAAAATTTTTAAAAGCCAGTTTGAATGGGAAATTGCAGAACAAGAAATCATCCACAAACTGGATTGTGCTAAGCATGATTTAAACAGGGACTATAGATTATTATTTTAATACCTGGATTAGTTTTAGTGTCCCCCTTTGTCCCTATGAATTTACTGGTCATTTGCTTCTCTCTCCCAGCACTCTCCCCACTCTTCTATCTCCTCCTTCCCACCCCCTTCCCTGCCATTCCCTTAATCATAGTTTCATAGTTTTAGGGTTGGAAGGGACCTAATAGATCTTCTAGCCCGACCCCCCGCCAGGGCGGGAGAACAACCCAAAAACACAAACAAAACCACTCACCCTAAAAACAAAAACGGGACTCAAATGAGTCCAGCCAGGTAAGTATCCAGCCTCTTCTTAAAGATCCCCAGGGTAGGGGCCAGCACCACCTCCCTTGGAAGTTGGTTCCAGCTCCTAGCCGCCCTAACTGTGAAGTAGTTTTTTCGGATGTCCAATCTGTACCTCCTCTCCATCAACTTGTGCCCATTACTCCTTGTTATGCCAGCGGGGGCTAGGGGAAACAGCATCTCCCCCAAACCCTTCTGGTTCCCCCTAGTGAGTTTATAGACGGTCACCAGGTCCCCCCTCAGCCTTCTCTTGTGGAGGCTGAATAGGTTCAAGTCCCGCAGTCTCTCACTGTAGGGTCTGCCCTGTTGTCCCCGGATCATGCGGGTGGCCCTCCTCTGGACCCTCTCCATGTTGTCCACATCCCTCCTGAAATGGGGCGCACAGAACTGGACACAATACTCCAGCTGCGGCCTGACCAGCGTCGCATAGAGGGGGAGGATCACCTCCCTGGCTCTACTCGAGATGCACCTGTGGATGCACGACAAGGTCCGGTTAGCCCTGCCAACCATGACCTCGCATTGTCGGCCCATGTTCATCTTGGAGTCAATAATGACACCAAGATCCCTTTCCGCCTCCGTGCTCTCAAGTAGGGAGTTCCCCATCGTATAAGTGTGCTGCTGGTTCCTACTACCCAAGTGCAGCACCCTGCACTTGTCCGTATTGAAACGCATCCTGTTCCTGTCTGCCCACCCCTGTAACCTATCCAGATCCTTCTGCAATCTCTCTCTCCCTGCTAGCGTGCTCACCTCCCCCCAAATTTTGGTGTCATCAGCGAATTTAAACAGGTTGCTCTCCACCCCAACATCAAGATCGCTGATGAAGACATTGAACAGCGCAGGGCCCAGGACCGAGCCCTGAGGGACTCCACTACCCACCTCCCCCCAAGTCGAGTATGATCCATCCACCACCACCCTCTGAGTGCGACCCTTCAGCCAATCTGCAATCCATCTGACCGTGTAGGCATCTATGCCACAGTCGCCTAGTTTACTAATTAGGATGGGGTGAGAGACGGTGTCAAAGGCCTTGCTGAAGTCCAGAAAGACTACATCCACCGCGACACCTGCATCCATGGCCTTTGTGACCTGATCATAAAAGGCAATCAGGTTGGTCTGACATGATCTCCCCCTAATAAATCCATGCTGATTGCCCCTGAGCATCATCTCGGATGCCGGCCCATCACAAATGTGCTCCTTGATGATCTTCTCAAAGAGTTTCCCCAGGATTGAGGTAAGACTGACGGGCCTATAATTGCCCGGGTCCTCCCTTTTCCCTTTTTTGAAGATGGGGACCACATTAGCTACCTTCCAATCGTCTGGCACCTGGCCCAAGCACCACGATCGCTCGTAGAGCCGTGCCAGGGGCCCTGCAATAACCCCAGCTAGCTCCCTCAGCACCCTGGGGTGGAGAGCATCCGGACCCGCTGACTTGAACGCGTCCAGCCCCTCCAGAAGCTCTCTAACCCGGTCCTCCCCAACCTGAGGTCTGAAGGCGATCCCCTCGCGTCCGGCTTCTATCACAGCAGGGAAGTCCCCGTCCCTGCACAAGAAAACGGAGGTGAAGAATTGGTTAAAGAGGTCCGCTTTATCCTCTGACACAACCACCAGATTGCCCAGCATATCCTGCAGGGGCCCCACATTACCCGGTGCCTTCTTCATCCTCCCAATGTATTTGAAAAAGGACTTTTTGTTATCCTTAATCCTGGACGCTAATCCGAGCTCTATATCCGCCTTGGCCTTCCTAACAGCCCGCCTGCAGGCCCGAGCAGAGGAGGTATACTCCTCTTTGGAGATTACACCCCCCTTCCACCGGGCGTACGCCACCCTTTTGGCAAGCAGGCATTCCCGGACACCCTTGGTGAGCCAGGGGGGCTTTTGGACACTCCTGCCCCCCTTGCTTCTTGTCGGGATGGACACCCCTTGGGCCCCGAGTATCGTTTCCTTAAGGAACGACCACTCCTCTTGGATGCTGAGTTCCTTTGCCCTCAAGGACCCCAGTTCCTCTCCCACTAATCTCCTCATCTCACTGAAGTTGGCCCTCCTGAAGTCTAGGGCTACCACCTTGCTGCGGGCCCTTGACACTCTACGCTGGATGGTGAATTCCATCCCTTGTTTTTTGTACTCTAATTTCTCTCTCCTTGTACTCTGCTTTCTGCAAGTCCTTTCACAGCATCTCATGAAGTGGACTTCGGTTCACAAAAGCTTGCTCATATTCTCTTTGGCAATCCCTTGCAGTCAAGGATGATTGTCTTCTATGACTGTCTTATCTGTAGGTCTGAAAATGGCCGACAAGGCTGATCTATTGACAGACTCTGCTGCAACTCTTGCAGCACATGTTTAAGTGCAGGGTGGGTGGCTCCAGATTCTTAATTCACTCTGTGACGCACTGTTTGTGCTGCTCTTACTTTTCTATCTTGTGTTGTCGTTGTAAGTTTCCAAAGTACTGAGATCCTTGCAGCAGACTCTTCCTTCATTTGGGGCAGTCCTGGGTGACAGTCTTCCATGAGTTGATGTCAATGTTGCATTTTTGCAAGCTGGCCTTCAGGACATCCTTGAAGAGCTTCTGCTGCTCTCCTCTTCAGTGAAGTCTATGCTGAGAAGACTCCTCTTGGGTGAAGTCTCTTGAATGCTCTCCTCTTAAGTGAAGTCTGTTGTTCCTGGCATTTCCTTGACTGAACTGGGAATCTGGAGTCAGTCATCCAGATGCATGGCTGGCCCAGTGAAGTTGCTGCCAAATGATCAATCACCTTAATGTTTGTGGTGTTTGCTTATGAGAGGACCTGATGTCATGATCTTTGAACACCCATTTCCCATTTCTTCAGGTGTCCTAAGGCTGCATTTGCACATTTGAAGTGATGTTGGATTTCTTCTATGTCAGCCGTCTGCAAGAAATGGCTTCCAATGTACAGGAAATGCTCAACATTCTCCAGAGGGTCACCATCAATCTGAATTACCAGAGCTGGGGAAGACTTATTAAGAGCTTGTTGATGGAGGACCTTAGTTTTCTGAATGTTAAGCTTCAGTCCCATTTTCTTGTATGCCTCGGTAAAGACATTGACAATTGCCTCAGGGTCTGCTTCCTAATGAGCACAGACTACAGCATCATCAGTGTATTGGAGCTCAATGACTGAGGTCAGGGTGCTCTTGGTTTTGGCTTAAAGTCAGCTGAGATTAAACATCTTACCATCCATTCAGTAGTTTAGCTCCACTCTGGCTGGAAGCTTGTTGGTGGTCAGATGTAGCATCACAGGAAGAAATATTGAGAAGAGTGTTGGAGCGATGATGCAGCTTTGCTTAACTCCCCTCTTAACTTCAAAGGGATCTGTGATAGATCCATTACTGAGAACCACTGCTCGCATACCATCATGGAGCAGGCAGAGCGGTGATGAATTTTGGTGGGCATCCATACTTCAGAAGGATTTACCACAACGCTTCTTGGTTGGCAGAGTTCAAGGCTTTCATGAGATCAAAGAAGGCCATACAGAGAAGTCTATATTGTTGCTGGAATTTTTCCTGCAGCTGGAGAGCTGTAAAGATCATGTTATGTGCCTCTTGATGCCCCCAGAAACAGCTCTTCAGCAAGTGGAAGGAAACAGATCAGGAGGATTCTCACAATGATTTTTCCTGTGGTGGTCAGCAAGGTAATCCTTCTATAATTTCCACAGTCGGACCTGTCTCCTTTCTTGAAGATTGTCACAATTGTGGCATCCCTAAGTGTATCTACATGAGACATTTACTGTGCAGTTGACTAATTAGCTATGCAGTGAATGCTGTGCATCAACATGTGCAGTGCACCCTCATTAGGCTGGAGTAAACTAATTTACTAATTTATAAATATTTATATTTGTTAGTATTTACTATAACTAATTTATAGTAAATACAAATACTATCCTGCTGCAGAGTAACAAACTGCAGCAACGCACACGTAGACACTGCCCTGATGGCTGGGGCATGAGGGTCCTTCTGTATAGGGGCTGCCTCCCAGCTAACCTCACACCGAAGCACCCTTTTGTCCCAACCAGCCCCTCTGCAGCACACTGAGCTGGAGGGAGCAGTCCTGGGCTAGCGGGCTGAGACCCCTGATAGCCCGTCAGCTGGGGCTGCTCAAACCCAGCTAAATGTGCTGCAAACCTGGATGCATGCATAAACACACACCCAGGAGCAATAAATTCTGGTATGATAAGCATCAGATTTTATTCAAGCACATTAATATGCACATGTAGACATGTCCTGCTGAGGTTATCTGGGATTTCCTCATCATTCCAAATCCTTACGATAAGAACATGGAGCTGTGATATGAGCACCTCTCCCACCTGCTCCTCTCCATCAGCTCCAGATGCCTTGTCATTGTTCATCTGCTTGATGGTTTTCCTCACCTCATCAAGAGTTGGAGATCATCTCTGACTGGGTGTTGCGGGATGGAGCTGAGAACACTTTAGTCAATAACAAATGATCAGCTGAGAAGGTCTTCAAAATGCTTCTTCCAATAGGCATTGATGGCTCCCCTCTCCTTGATCAGGTCTCCTCCATCCTTAGTTCTTAAAGGGGTTGGTCCTCAAGTGTTCAGACTATAAATGGCTTTGGTGGCATTAAAGAAACCGTACATAAAATGGATGTCACTGAGATGTTGAATCTCCTGCACTTTATCTTCCCACCTACTGTTCTTCATATTGGGGCCTCCTTTGGACCTCTGCCTTGGCTTGTTGGAGATTCAATTTCTTTTGCTTGGAGTTGATATCCTTCTTCCAGCACAAAAGGCCTTGCACTTGTGGTTGATCAACTCTTGGATCTCCCAGTCATTATCATCAAAACAGTTTTGATGTTTCCTGGTAGACAATCCAAGTGTCCCTTTGCAGGCACTGATGACAGTGAACTTGAAGGCATCTCAAGTGCTGTTGACATTCTCCCATTGTTGATGATTGGAATTCACCAGTTTTTCATTGAGGCACTGAGGAAAGAGGTCTTGAATGATTGGGTTCTTGAGTCCTTTGACACTGATCTTCTGTTGTCATTTGGAAGCCAGTTTGAGTGACATAACTGACTGTGATCAATCCAGCAATCATCAGCTCCTAGCACAAGTAATGTGGACATCTTTGCAATCCCAGGCACAAACAATGACATACTCAATCAGGTGACAGAGCTTAGATTGCAGGTGTTACCATGATGTTTTGTGCCTTTTTTCTGGTGGAACAGGGTGACAGTGAATCCATGTTCCACACATTTGGTGAAGAGGAAGATGCCATTAGAGTTGACCTTTCCTACTCCTTCCTTGCCAATGGTGCCATTCCAGAGGTCTGAGTCCCTTCCAACTGTGGCACTGAAGTTACCAAGAAGAATAAGCCTGTCTCCCTCTGGAACATCAGAAAGAACTTGGTCAAGGTTTGCATGGAATTCCTCCTTGGTTTCAGCAGCAGCATCAAGGGTCAGGACATACGTGTTGAAGACTGGCATATTAGCTCCCTGCCACTTTAAGATGGAGAGTCATGAGGCGCTCATTAATTTTAATAGGGAACTTGTTGGGCAGGTTTGAGTTCATTCTTGATGGCAATACCAACTCCATGAAGCCAGAGTTCTCCTTCCTGTTTACCCTTCCAGAAGAGCTGCCCATCTCCCACTCATCAGGTCTTGCATAGGACAGCAATGAAGATGTTGTGTTACCTGAGTTCAAGCCATGATTGCGGTGCATTGCTCTTGGAATTCACTATTAGGATTGTCCGTGAGAATCCTGATGTTCCAAGTCCCAAAACTGATTGTGTGTCTTCACTGATTTCAACTGCAGTAAAGGTGAACCCAGTAAATAGACATGGTTATCCATTCAGGAAGAAGGTAGACAGACCATGTTTTAGGGTACTTTTTCTAGCCCCCTCCCCATATGGGAGAGCAGAGTAGATCCTGAAGAGGGATGCTTAGTTGCAGTTACAGCTGCCAAATCACAATCCTGCCTCATCCAAGATAATTTTGTAACTGCCGCCTTCGTGCCAATTCATGACTAGAAGTTTCCAGACCTCTCAATCCTGCTCCAATCATCACTAGCTGGTCACCAAAGGGCTTGAGAAGTGTACTGGAAAAGCTGTTTTCATGGAAGACAATTGTGTGTGATTTCTTTTATCATGGAGAAGCTGCTGCCTATCAGCTTTAACACAGAATGGGACTTTAATCCAATGGCAAGGAGGCCAAGACAACTAGAGATCTTGTTCAGCTGCAGCCTTCATCTGTCTTCAAAGCCATTGAGATTCTAACATCTTCCTCCACCTGCTCTGCTGCTGAGGATTTGCAGACCCATGGCTGGGGGCTGGGCAGGCTTATTATAGTGGTGATCTGTACTCGCCATGTCACAGCACCATCAAGTGCTGCTGCTGCTTAGTCCATGATTGCTTATTTGTCAGTGTTATCCCGGCGTATTTTACAGCTAACCTTCACTGAAGGTCATTCCTTTATCTGCTACATGTGGACACACTGGGTAGTAGTACAGCTCTGTGCCCAGTGTGCTCATATACATCATATACATATGTATTATTTATTTATTCTATAAAGTTGCATACCTACCCTTCATTTTTTAAATAAATATTGACTAGTTACTCTGTGTCTGTTGGAAATAAAACTAAAACCTTTAATTCCACAAACAAATGGCCAAACTTCAGAAGCAATGATCATACTAACTGCCAGCAGGATTTATCTCAAAACTTCATATCACCTAAAAACTTTATGCCTCTTCTGCTCCTCTAGGTTTTTGGCCCCTACCATCTTGTTGGATTGCAGAACTACTCTCTTTCGTGGCTTGCAGGACCTACTCTGTAGCGTTCAAGAATCAGAAATAGTTGCAGTAGTATACAGTACTCCAACCTTCCAACAGTGTCTGCACCTTCTTCCATATAAAACCTATACCTTTTCTGGACTTGGCATATGACACTGTACCAGAAGGTGGCCGCAAAACATGCAGCAAAGGATCATCTGTCCCCCTGAAGAAGTATATTCTGCAGACTGTTTGTTCCTTTTCACATCAGTGGAGCAATGTGAAGAAGTTGGAAAAAAAAAGGTTCCAGGTTCTCCATAAATGAGTCAAGAGGTGCCATCCACCAATACCACTGCAAAAGACAGAATTTATATATGACAGATAGATAGGATGATTAAGAGTTCTATATATTGTATGTATATAAGTTTTATCTGCTTTTTAGGCTGTAGTCTGGCAGATATCACAAACATTCAATATACTTTAATAAAACTGGATGGCATAACCTAGCTTTTCAGCTGGCAAAGAGAAAGGGTTAAAGTTAAGCTGTTACTAAAATACTCTTAAAACAATGTCTGCATGGGGCTGAGTTATCACTGCAGTCAATTATATATTCATGGCTCTGCTCCCATTTCTGCTACAGTAGGTGTGATTGTTCCACTGCTGCTGTTTCCCCAATTCTTTCACTCCATTTAGTTACACTGGTATAGATACTGCTTCACCACACATCAAAACAAAAAAAAGTGCTCCGAAGCAAAGTAGGACTGGATTTGCAAAGTTTAAAACAATGCCATATTTTTTTCTTCCAGAGTCCTGTACCTTGGAAATAAGACTAGCACTCCACATGCCCGAGAGAGCCATAATGCTCTCCTCAAAATAAACATTTTGCAAGAATTCTCTTCTGAATTCTTACGTACCTGAATGAAATGTAAAGAATGTTGACATAGTGTTATGAACTGCAACTTTTTCTTCTTTTTTGGCACTAGCGACAGAAAGTAGCATTTGTTTTCTGTTTAACATATCCTCCAGAAAAAATACAAAATGTATAGCAGTTGCTGTTAAACATTGTTTTATTGTCAAGCAGTCTCTCAATGTGTAGTCTGTATATATTTTATTGCCTTTTTTTTTTTTTTTTTTATACAGACTAACACACCTTGGCAAAAGGCATGCATTAAACAAACAAATGCCTTTCCTGTATCACAGCATCGATTATTCACTGTTAGAACATAACATGACAGTTATTAAGCAAATGATGAATGTTAACTGTTCATACCAAGAGAACTTTAGTGAATCAAGAACATTAAACATTCCCAGGAGTGTAAAAGTAATTCTGTTATAATACTCAGGGAAGGGTGGGGGACAAGGTAGGGAGTGTGTGAATGTTATTACGGTCAGTAACATATGCAGTTTCCCCAGAAGAGGCAAGGAACATAGCTGACCTAATATAGTATAGCTTAAAAATCACTGTAAAAGGAATTTAATGTGTGTAAGATCAGAAAACATGAAATTTGATTTCTTTTCTTTATGCCTTGGAGCTTTCATTCTGCCTCCCGTTGCATTCTACTCGATCAGAATTAAGATTCTTAAAGAAATAGTACACATTTTAACTCTGAATGTGCTTCTCATCCCTCCCCCACCCCACCTCTCCCTTTATTTTATTATATATAACAATATTGCATCTTGGCTACTTGTTACGTACTTGAAAACACAAGAAAGGTGTACGTTAAGCACTTAACACTTTAATACAGAGAATGGAGGTTTAACAATAGGCTATTTCCTTTCACCTAGGCTCTGTCTCAGTTTGGTTCAGAGACCAGGAGGATTTAGCCATATTGCAGAAATGGAGAAGCACATCTTAAAGACAGATCAAAGTGACTGAGCACTGAAGTGCCTTTTAGAAAAAATGCCTTACTATGTCTCTTTAGAAAGATGATACTATACTCTTACATGTCTATCAGAAGAAGAGACCTTTGCTAAAGACAGACAGAAGGTAGGACAGTGTGTAACCTTAAACATTAAGGCCAGGTGCAGACTTACACATTTTCCAGTTTAGGTTTTCAGAAATGGGTATATACCTGTAACAGACCAGAAGTTTGGAGACCTGGACTGCTTTAAAAATGGCAGATCCCAGCCTAAAACAGACCTGGACTGATGTGGTATTAGACTTAATCAATCTAGATTAGACCAGGTCCGCTCCCAAATCAAGGTAGGTCGCTGTCTGCCACAATCCCAGTTGACTTTGTGGTTTCCTCACTAGCCCCCCCCCTTGCAGGGAGTTATGTGGACTGCAGAAGCCTGTCACACTGCCTGCTGATGCGCAGGGGAGGTGGGGATGGGACTACACCTGCTTTAGAGAAGCATGAGGGGTCTCTTGGCAGGTACATGGGAGCCCACCGAGAGACCCCAGTGCCACCCCAGAGCAGGCACAGTGACAGGGAGCCATGCAAGCTGGACATGCCCATCACGCTGATTGCAGGCAAGGGAGCGGGGGCAAGGAGAGGGGGATCGGCTCCCTGTGTGTTATAGATTGACTGGTTGAGACAGGTTAAAATTAGTTGTTGTGTTGCAGGGCAGGGGAGGTAAATATTCCATCCCCTTGATGGCCATGGGGAGAAGGATCAAGAGAGAGGGAGTGTGTTTGTGTGTAAGACAGTGAAAGAGAGCATGAGAGATAGATAAGGAACGTGTGCAAGGGAGAAAGAATAATAATCTTTCCAAATCTCCTCCCTCCCTTTTTTCTTTTGCTTCTCCCTTGGTTCTTTGCTTCTTTCTAAAGCTGGCAGGCTGTGAAAGCAAATGGCTGCCACAGGAAGCTGGAGACAACTGTTTAGCTAAATTGGCCAGCATGTGGTGCTAATAACACCAAGGTTGTGGGTTTGATTCCCAGTTGGACTAGGTGATATTATGAGGTCTCTTCCAGCTTTAATTCTCTATGAGATGCTGCTGTCAGGCCGTGCTGGGTCTATCCTTTTTAATTCTTTTAAATTTGCCCCCCTACGTCCACTGTGGTAATGATTTCTGCCTGCCCCGTTCCTGCAGCACTGAGCAGCTGTGCCCCATGGCAGCCATCTCCCCTCCCAGCCCAGCCAGGGTGGCTTTTCACTGCACTTGGCCTCTGCTCTTCTCTATGCCATAGTATGAGATGCTGGGATGGCATGATTTGGGGAGGGAAGGGAAAAAGGGGGCAGAAAGATGCATGTGACCCTAGGGCAGCAGGTCCACATAAGTCGCTGCTTGGGGTATTTTTTTCTCATCTCCCCAGCACAGACTCAGCTGTTTCCCATCTCCCTCCTTGTTTCCCTGCTGGCCAAGGTGCTGCCTCTGTTTTGAAGTGAGAACAAAGTGAGTGCCCCCCATCCCTGTCTCTGTGCAGGTGGTGGCTGCAGGGCTGTGTATGTGCACCATGCTGTCATGGCTGATCCACCCCTTTCCCCCAACATCAGTAGTCAGTGTGACAGGTCTCTCCAGCCTACATGCCTCCCTGACACTATGCCTGCTCTAGGGAGGCATAGGGGTCCCTAGGTGGAATCACACATCAACTGGGAGGCACCCATGCCTCCTGGGAGCAGAAACAGTGGGCACATCACCATGAGATTTACTGAGCAGTAAACGTCTCTATGTGTACATGTGCACCCCTATTAGACTGGAGTAAATTAATTTACTCTGCAGTAGGATAGTACTTGTAAATACAGATAGTACTTGGAAGGTAAATACAAGTACTATCTTGCTCAGCAGCATGTGTGTAGACACTGACAGGGCTGGCTGGGGCAGAAGGATGCTTCAGTGCAGCTGCTGTCCCCATTGTGCCCCCTCCGGCACACTGAGCCAGTGGGAGCAGCCCTGGGCTAGCAGGCTGACCACCCAGGCCCCCCGCCAGCCAAGGCTGCTCCAACTTGGCTCAACATGCTGTGGTTCCAGGCAAGGTGGCCAAGGTGCAGCCTCTATTTTGAAGTAAGGACAAAGTGAGTGCCCCCCATCCCTGTCTCTGTGCAGGTGGTGGCTGCAGGGCTGTGCATGTGCACCATGCTGTCATGGCTGATCCACCCCTTTCCCCCAACATCAGTAGTCAGGTGGTGGCTGACTGATCTTCATGGGTGCGTTGATGATTTAGAAAAGAGCTAACAATATTCTGCAAGGCTGTGAAATAAAAAGGGGACCAGGAGCAGCTACCAGACAGCAAAACTACCTTAATACAGGCATTAAAAAGAAAAGAAGAGCATTAACACCTGTAGAGTGAAGAACAATGAACCATTAAGTTATGTGACTTTCCTACCTCAAAAAAAAATACTGCTGCTGTGAGTAGGAATCAAAGTGGGATGCTTCTTTTCCAAGCAGAAAAAAAAAAAAATCAGCTTCTCCCCTCAAAACACACACCCCAATTTTGGGGGGCAGATTTCTGGGGGAAAGGTGGCTGCGGTATGCGATAGGGCTATGCAAAGCTTCAGTCCTTGATTCAATTTGGCGAAGATTTGGCCTGATTCAGTGGCCGAATTTCCGAATCGAATCAGAGGACCATTTAATCTCTCCAAATCGATTCAGAACCCTCCAAATCGCTTCGGAGAGATTTGGCGATTTGGACATAGATACAGCTTTAAATGTTTTTTCTACATACCTCTAGGTAGCAGGGGCTCTGAACGCTGCGGTGCTTGGGCAGATGCAGCATCCCACAGAAGCATGAGGGGGCTCCCTAGTACACTTAGCAGCAGACCTGGAAGTGGACCAGAAGCACTTCTGGTCCACTTCCTGGTCCATTGGGGAGCATGCAGGGGCCCCCTCCACATACCTCCCCCAGCTCGGCGACTGGTGCCTCCTGGGTCTGGGGTGGGGGGTATCCGGGGTCCCCCTGTGGCCAATCGCCAAGCCAGGGGAGCACAGGGGGGCCCCCAGCGTGCTCTCTGGCAGAACCAGAAGTGGACCGGAACTACTTCCGGTCCACTTCCGGGTTCGCTGCCAAACATGCTGGAGAGCCCCACATGCTCCTGTAGGATGCTCCATCCACCCCAGCACCGCAGCAATCATTAGCCACGCTGCTACCTCAAGGTATGTAGAAAAAAAACTTTTAAAGCTGTCCTGTGTCCGAATCGCTGATTCACCAAATCAGCATTGAATCTTCAGATTTGGATTTGGCCAAATCAAATCAAGGACAGTGATCCAAATCAACGGATTGAATCACTGTCCCTGATTCAAGCCAAATCCAAATCTGAATCAAATAGGGCCCATTTCGCACAGCCCTAGTATGCAATCAGATATAATATATAGTTCTACACTGAAAGATGCATATAGCATGGGCCAGAGACCCAGAGGTACATGCACACTCAGCATGCAGGCAGCACTCCCCCTAGTTCTTCCCCACCATGCTGGTAGCCAGTCCCTCCCCACCCCTGCCAAACAAACAGCTCCCTGCTGCTTCATGCACAGTCCCACACCACCCTCTTAGCCAGACATGCCACACGGGCAGTCCCCCTAACCCTCCGCAGCCATACACGCAGCCCAGCATCTTTCCTTCCCATGTGTGCAGCATGGATATCCTGGAGCCCCTGCCTTGCATACAACTTGGGTATCCCAGAGTCCTTGCCATGGACTGGTGACCCAGCCCCCAGTCACTGCATCACCCCTCTCCCAGGAGCAAAGGCAGGAAGTGAAAGCTGGAGGACGGAGGGGAAGCCCAGAGGCCCTGGCTGCTACTACAGCAAGAGCAATGGTGTGTGCAGCAACTGGGCAGGAGTCTGCAGGTTACATGGTAACCCCTCAGGGGCCACATGAGGTTGGTGGACCACCAGTTGGATAACTGTGCTTCATCAATATGGCTTTGGCTCCATTTGGAATATATTGCCTGCTGAATTATGGGTATCTTGTTTTATACCATCTGTCAGGTCGAATAAAAGCTAACTCCATCTTTTATTTTATTCCTGAACACAATAGATTGACAAAAATCTTTAAAAGCTACCTACCATAGTCCATTACTGTTGCTAAGTGATTTTTTTCCAATTATACT